>NW_012028686.1:1260551-1310209 GCF_000956235.1 Wasmannia auropunctata | reverse complement strand
ACCGTACCGCTAGATGGCACTGATTTAAGTTACCGACCCTCTCAGAAATACCGACCATCCAAATATGTGTATAGAATCAGCTTGCTTGCTCGCTCGTTCTCTCTCTCTCTCCCTTTTTCTCTTTGAGTGAGTGAGTGAGAGAGAGATAGAGAGAGAGAGAGAGAGAGAAGGAGTTGGGGGGTTGGGAGAGAGGGAAGATGGGAGTAAGAATGAAAGGAAGTGAGCGAGAAGGAGGGGATTGGGAGGGAGGAAAGATGGGAGTGAGAGTGAAAGGGAGAGACAAAGAGAGAGGGGGGGGGTGCGAGGGAGAAAAGATGGGAGTGTGAGTGAGAGACAGAAAGAGAGGGAAGTAAGAGGGAGGGACGATGGGAGTGAGAGTAAGAGGGAAGGAGGGAGGGGGGAGACAGAGGGGAGAGAAATGGGAGAGTGAGAGGGAGAGGGAGAGAGAGAGGGAGAGAGGAAGAGAGAAAGAGAGAGGGGGAGAGAGAGAGAGAGAGAGAGAGAGAGAGAGAGAGAGAGAGAAGGAGAGAACAATCTAATAATTTTTTCGAATATGCAATATTTTGCAAATATTTTCTGTTTTTTATTTCTATCTTTTCTTGATATTAAATAGATGTCAAGATTGTTAAAATCACAAGCATCTTCGTGCTTTTATTACGTGCAAATCTCGACGTTGATCGTAAAGGAGGTGTCTGGGATAGAAAATGATGCGAGAGACGTGATTATGGTAATTTCATTGAAGTTTAAAAGTTGAACTCGAGGAATTTTGACTATATAAAGTCACTTTATAGTCCATGCATGTATAAACAGCATGAATAAAAACTTATGAAGAGGCAGGATAAAGGAAATTTGTCAAATAAATATGAAAAATTAAAACAAAAAGAAATCTTAGGACAATTAAATAATAAAAACAAAAAAATATTAACATTTTTTGTATCTTTTCTGCTTAACAATTTAATCCACTTTTTTGAAAATTTAAAGTATAGCTAAATCTTAAAGTTGAAATATTAAAATACAGGCTAGATTAAGTACAAATTAATTTTTTCAAGTTATTGGGAAAACTAGCTATAATTTTTTCTTATAAAAACATTTAATTACACTATGACGCGTTTGAATTTGACATACATTTTTTTATATCATCAACATATTTTGACAAACAAACTTGAATTTGGCATAGCGTGAAATGTAACCGTATGAGCATTCGTGGGGTACGATTAAAGAGGTCACATCTCTGCGACCCCATATGATTATATGAACTGAGAAAATCAACGAGAATTTTATGCAAGGGAAACGTCATGAGAGGAAACATCACATCGGGGTCACGTTTAAGGGCTCGAGGATGCACTAGCTAATATAAACATTACACCACTGGGACCGACTTACCGCAGGGGGTTTTTATGCGGGGTGCATGTTTCGCGGCAAGCTTCAATAGGAAAATCATCGTATATCATATCGCGGTCGTGCATATAACTTCTTCATACTGACGCTACTGTCATATAGAAGACCATATGTGATCATTTTTGGCGAACGATCGATAATTTTCTTTTCCTAAAGAAATGATCTTTATTTTTTTTTATTACTTGGTTTTTATCAATTATTTTTTGAAAAAGCTAAACAGAAATTACAATGAAGTATAATTTCTGATAATGTGTCCTTAATAATACTCGATATCGTACTCAGATAAATTAAATATAATTATTCACGACGTGATAGTTCTATACTCAAGCAATTTACAATAATATTTAAGTTTCGTTAATGGATGAATCATGTACCGGCAAATAATTTTGAAAGAATTAATTATTACTTAAGCAATATTTATCGAATTTCTATTTTAATTTCAGAGTAACTACACCTTCGAGTACGCAGACCCTGACATCCCCCGGTCGATTAGGGGGTCCAATCGAGAAGCTTTTGATTGAGATAGCACTATCAGTACTTATTGTGCTAGCTCATTTCGCTGTGGACTCACCTAGATCATTGCCACCTACGATTTCTTCGAAAGCTTCCGCAGTATTAGCCGCTGCCTATACGGCGGCTACTCTCGTTTTCGTAAGTTTACTTTTTATGAGCATTTAATTATATAGTTTTAATTAAAAAACGATTTTGGACGAATAGAGAGTAACGGATACAATAATTTTCGCATCATTAAATCGATAATCAATTATTACTTTTAATGATTTTAATGTCATTATAGATAATCATGTGTTGTTTTGGCTGCTCCAATTTATTTTACCCGAGTTTGCATATCTTCTAATAATTATAAATAAAATTGTTCAAATATGGTGTATGTATGTAACTCAGTTTATAATTTGAATCTTTTGTTATTAATAATGCAATTATTAATAATATTTCATTATAAGAAATTATGACAAAATTATCATTAACAAGATAATTTTTTATCTATAAACTAATTCTTCTTTCAAGTTTCTATATTTTTTTCGTATTAAGTGATTACGCCACGTAAGAAAAAATATTACCTTTTCTACGAGCGTAATTAATGAAAGAACAGCGTTCTTTGCTTTCTTCTTCCGCTGTGTATGTCGTCTCTTGCAACCACTCTCTGTCCAAAAGCGTCTGTCGGACTCTTTCCAATCGGGCCGACGTCCGCATCTTTAAAGAGCACCTGCCGTTGTATGGGGGAGAAGGGTGGGCTCGTGGAGAACGGCGAGCAGGGAGGTGAAAGAAAGAACTTGATCCTGGACCCACCTGCTCCGGAACGAGTGTACAATGCACCCTAAAACGAAAAATGTCGAAACCAACGTTCCACACGTGTTGAATGTTGATCCCCTTGCAAAATCGAACAAGTTCACTGCTTTCAGTGCGAAATTCCCATATACATATACTTATATGTCTATGGAAATTCCTTAAGTATCTTCGCACGTTTCTTTGTTTCATGCAATACGAAAAAGTGGAACGTATCGTAATATACGTGAAATAAAATTTATTAGAAATATTTAATATCTATTTGTAATTCTTTACAAGTTTTCAAAAAAAATTTCGGCACAATCATGTTTAAGAGTGTTCACGATTATTTAACAAAAGAATTATTCTTAAAAAATCGTATAATTATCTATTTAATTATATGTAATAGCAAAAAAATATATTTAACTATAATAAAATTATATATTATACATAATAATATAACATACATTAGTAATTTTTTCCTCCTAATATTTTCAGAGTCCTTTCCTGAATCCAGCGCGCGCGTTGGGTCCGGCTTTCGTGATGAATCGCTGGGACAACCACTGGGTGTACTGGGTGGGCCCGCTGTCGGGAGGTGCTGTGGCGGCTCTGCTGCACGAATACGTTCTGAATTCCAGACGCACGAAGGATTCGCGCGACATGGACGATGGTGACAACTCGTCCATGAGGTCCGACGAGGACACGTACGACGATCTGGACAAGCCGAACGGGCCCAAGTTCCCCGGCGCGTACGCGACCTATCGCCCGGTCGCCGGCGCGTCCTCGTCGATCTACAGCGCACCGCCGTCCGCATTGGAACGTGTCGAGTCGATCTACGGTGGCACCAAGTCGCTCTACTGCAAATCGCCGCCGTTGACGCGCGCCAATCTCAACCGCTCGCAGAGCGTCTACGCGAAGTCGACGTCGGGCCCGCGGGACGGTCTGATGATCCCGAAGCCGGGCCCGCTGGTGCCGGCGCAGAGCCTGTATCCCATCAGATTAGGTCAGAACGGCTGTCAGAACGGCGCACGCGAGACCCAGCCCGGCCTCGGCGGCCCGCCGAGTCAGACGCAGAATCACAACAGCACCAATCAGAACATGCAGAATCAGCTGCAGCAATGCACTCAGAGCATCTACGGCATCCGCGGGATCTCCACGGGTCTCAGCACTCGGGAGAACGGTATCTACGGAGTTTCCACCGGGTCCACCATCTACGGTCGCGCGCCGGCACCACCGCCGAGCAGCCAGAATTCGCAGCAGTCCAGTCAGAGTGGTCAGTCCTCGATACAGAATCATCCGCCGCCGCCGCCGCAGCCGCCGTCGCAACAGCAGCAGCAGCAACAGCAGCAGCAGCAGCAGCAGCAGCAACAGCATCAGAACGGACCGTTATCGAGCAGTTCGGATAGTGGGAACTCCAGGCGGCCCGAGAGCATGTACGGCCACGTGTCGAGACGCAGCGACGATTCCGCGTACGGCAGTTACCAGAGCTCCACGCGGGGAAATTACGGCAAGGTGCCTGGACCACCGGGCCCACCCAATGGACCCCCGCAGTATCGCGATCAGGGAAGGCCGAGTCCGGCCGGACCTCTTCAACAGAATCAAAGCGCGCAGAGTAGCTTCCAAAGAAACTCGCCGAATCCTCAGTATTGACTGTAGACTGACGACGGACGGACCGTCGTGGTCCACGCGATCGTTGAACCACCTTGCCTCTGCTTATGCTGACGAAATAACTTCTCGGTGAACGTTCTAGGAATCTCGTGATCCTTTCACTCTAAATACGAATAGAGTTCGTCCTAATACGTTAAAAGATATTATTCGCGATGGCAAATTCTATAAAATCCAATTTGAGAATTCTGCTTCGTTTTGTGGAACTAATGGCGATTGGACCAATACTATTATTATTATTATTATTATTATTACTACTGCCGTATCAATAAATCTTAGAACTTGTAAATATGTCACAATAACGTATACACGGTGTGCTCCTGCACGATGTTGAGAGAAAAAGAACCGTGCGATTTGATAGGAATTTTTTTATTAACGTTTTATAATATTAATATGTAACTATCGGAAGTAAACAAAACGTAGAAGAAATGAAATCATGAAATACCCCGAAAATATGTAGAGGAATAAATTTAGCATACAATCTAAAAAAAATTTTCATCTATGTCCAAAAATGGATTGATCTTCGAGTCGGCTCGTACGATGCGCCTGTATATAAATATAAATGTTTTAATTTAATTTACTCATATAAGAATATCATATATCGATTTAGCTGATATACACCAAATCCCTGCAAGGAAGCGATGTACTGATTTTTCTATTACAAAAGCTTCACTCGTAGGATTATTAATCTTTTTGCACAACAATGGAACCAAATGAGAAAGTCGGAAACTTTACTCTATAGATATTACTTTTTGGCATTTCGTAATAAACGCACGATAGTAGCCAATTATAGTGATTCCATAGCGAAAGAGAGTTAAATCGCACATAGAATTCTGATAATTTTAGAGATAATCTAATTAGAAAAATCTGTAAATAGATTAAAGAATGCAATTCTAATTAAAGAATGTAACTCTTTCATCTCCTTTTTCATTATTCGGCGATGTCACGATTTTTTATCTCTCCATCTTATTTGTTGACAATTTTTTATCATTTACGAAATATATTGGCGGATTAAAGACGCCATTCGTGATTTGAATTCAAATCTATTTATTTTTAACAGCAAACAAGCGCCTAATTAAATTTATGATTTGTAGTTGTACATAGAATATTATATTATAGATTTAGAAATGGACCTCTCTCTTTCAATATTTGCAAAATCGAGGGTGAAATGAATCCTTTGAGGAAAAGAAACGAAAAAGCGTCTCTCTATATTCCTTCTTGGACAATAAGATCGCTTTGAAGCGTTTTATCGTATATATTAGATTAACGAAAGATTGATCTCGTGCTTCGTAATCGTGAGTTTCTCTTTGTACAAATTAATCATTTCAAGTTGATTTCATGTGTTGGATTTCATGTGTTCTAATTTCTGTTTTGAGTAAAGATGAACATTTGCGAGTCATAATAAATACTAATTGGTATCAGTTAAGTAATTGTGAAATTTATGTATAATTATAAATTGAATCAAATTTTAGATTTAATAGCATCAAATTTTTTCAATGAATATTTTTCAAAAAGCGATCGCACTGGCATGTGTAAATTATAATACTCATTTTAGAAGTTTCTTACAAAGGATTGACTAGAATTAAGAGAAACTGCATTAATTATATCTCGCACCCTCGCTTATGCTGTCTAACCAATGAATAGTAGAAGTTTTATAAAAGGACAAAGTTAACGTCGATATTAAATGCAGAATGTTGTACCATAGTAGATAAGAAGTAGCTATACATTCTTTGTATACGCCATAAAAATCACATTATAAACATTTTTTTGTACATATTATGTGTATTTATTAATCTATATCAATGTAGTAGTTGTAAGTTTGATTACTGTTACGTTCATATATGTGTACACACATTTCTAATATATACATATTATATGGGTCGACATTAGTATATTATATATATACATATATATAATGTAGTATATATTAGAAAATTATGACAATAAATATCTATGAAAATACATAAAGTAGCTTGTTATTTTTTTTAAGCCTATTTACTTTACCAAAATATTATATTTTTTTTCAATTCCCATATTATTTATCTTTCTGAATCAATGAAAAGTTGTATTGCCAGCTAATTGTATAAAATAGTAAAATATACTTGAACTGAACAATTAACAATAAAATTCTCTTTATGCTTATTTTATTTAAAATAAAATGATATAATTATATACGTTCTCTATGAAGGAAAAAAAAAGCTTGAGCTATCCAGCTATAGTAACGACAATAATATCAACAAAAATAGCTAGTATTGATGTACATTAGATTAGATTAACTAATCTTCAAAATTAAATACACACCGTCAAAAATTTGGAACGACTTCAATCAAATTTCGATTGACTTTAAATGACCGAATAACAAATCGAGTAATACTTGTACTATTTTAATTTGTTAATATGGATAATTGACTGTCTAATACGGATAGAATTATTAATTTTTTAAAATAAATAAAGAGCATTTTTTTTACCAGTCAAAGCGGTTCTTAATTGGAGCCTATAACGGTTATAATAATATTTTTGCGTAAATTTATACATACATTTTCTAGTTCAGGCAAATCAATATTTTCGCGTAAATTTATACATAGTTTCTAGTTCAGGCAAATCACGCCAATTATTTGGCAATCTTGAAAAACACATCCTAAACTAATAAAACTGGAGTAATATCACGAAAATGTATATAAATTCATGTAAAAATATTATTAAGCACCAAGAATCACTTGATCGACACACTCTTCATTTATTTGCGTAATTATCTTTTCGTTGATCCATTTATTTATTCGTTGTTTATTAATTTTTTTATTGCCTCTGTGACTCATGGAAAGCGAAGAATTAGATTAAAGATGATTACATATAGCTGGAAATTTGGTTGTAATTAAGCCGGTTTCTGCCGGTTAAATCGCCAATTAACTTATTGAACATTTGAGTCATATAATAGAATTGTTTCGTATGAGAAATTTTTCGAGAATAGATAACCCCTTGAGCCATTAAATCTTCGAAATAGGATGATGTAATAAAAAAAACATTCAACAAACATACGTACCATTGCAGTTACGAATCTCACATCTGAGGGAGGGGTATTTAATACGGTTCTCGGAAATTGGTGAAAACTCCAAAAGTGAGAAAATTTCTTAGAATATTTCATTGATCACCAGCAATGGCTATTGGATATGCCCACTTTTGCAATTTGCTTGAACATTCTTGAATGAGCGGCGTGACGGCGTAGCTGCTGTCATCTGTGCGACGACGACGCGTCCGTTCGGTCGAATAGTCTTACCGACCTCGCGGGCGACTCGGGTCGCCATTGGTCGCCGTCCGTCCGCGCGTTACCACTTTGCCATATAAGATCGGCCCTAAGGGCCGTCTTCCGCTAGTTCCGGCGCTCGCTCGCTATTGCTTCGCACACCAGTCGTCCGATCAGCTGATGACGTAACATACGACGAGCGTTCACGCGTGCGGGACGAGAATAATTGCGTGCGGTCTGTTGTGTCCGGTGTCGGTGGTCGGTGTGTGCGCGTCTCTGGCGCGGTGTGCGAGCGCGAAAGCGGCAGACGTACGGCGCGCGGCGTAGGAGAGAGCATCGGCGAGGTGGTAACGCGCTTCTCCCCGTCATCGGCCGAGCGAGCGCCCGTTCTCTCGCGCGCGTGCAGCCCAGTGCAGCCCTCCGTCATCGCGCGTACGCGTCGCACGCACCGCGTTCGCTTCGCTTCGCGTCCGTACGGGCCGCGTTGTCAGGCTCGGAAAGGCGTACGCGTCCGCGAGTCGCGAGTATAGCAGCGCTCGGTCCGCTAATTCTGTCCTCTGCTGAGGTGCGGGGGTACGCGGAAATCGCGAGACACAAAGAGTGAGAAAGAGAGAGAGAGAGAGAGAGCGAGAGTGTGAGAAAGAGAAGGAGAAAGGGGAAAGAGGGGAAGGAAGAAAGAGAAAGAGAGGAGAGAGAGAGACGAGAAAGCGGATCGGATCGTGCCAGGATGAGCGTCGACGCGTACGGGCCCAGCAGCCAGACCCTCACGTTCCTCGACACCGAGGAGACGGACCTGATCGGCGCGGACACGCAGGGCAGCGAGTTCGACTTCACCGACTTCACCCTGCCGTCGCCGAGTCAGACCCAGGCCTCGCAGCACGACGTGACCCAGACGCAGTCCAGTCAACCTGTTCAGGTTGGTTTCTACGGCCCAATTTTGCGCGCGCGCACACTCATCTCGGTTTCCCGGTCGGTGAGTCCCCCGTGACGCGACGGGGACGGCCCCCCGGAGTCGTCGCCTCAGCCACGCGGCCTAACCTCCAAGTCGCGCGTGCGGCGGCAAAGGCGCGGAGAGAGAGAGAGAGAGAGAGAGAGAGTCGACGGCGCTCCGCACTCCGCCTCCATCCTTTATCTCCCGCGCTCCCTGACCCCGCGTCCTTTTTTTTTCTCCCTGCTCGCCGCGAATTCTTCCGTACACGGAATATCCGGCGGGCGCACGTCCTCGGCGTGACCTTGATCGCCCGCTCGACTGGAGAAGCGCGACGGGGACGACACAATCCCCGTCTCCCTCGCGCGCCAGCTGCGAGCGGCGAGGTTAGTCGCGGTCGCTCTCCGGGCATTCCGCCAAAGTTACGCAAGCTGCTTCCGCGCGGCTTCAAATGTGGCAGAGATGACGGAATCCGTCCGCGGGCGTGCTCAGCATTGAGGCGAGACGCCGAGATAAGGAGAAACGTGATGATGTATTTAACTCTGATAAACTAATTTCTCCCGGCTTGAAATAAATTCGCGATAGAGGAAGCATGTCTCGCTCTACATAGATAAAAAGAAAGACGCCGCATTGTATCTTTTATACCGAGAGGATTAGACTCTTTCCCGAATTTCATTCTCGAGCGAAAGTTGTTCTCCCCTCGCGTGCATCGAGTAATCGTTTTGTTTTCAATAACATCTGTTTTACAAACTTTGCGCTTTTTATCGGCGGATTTTGCTGCAATTTTGACACTTATTCTGATGTATTTTTTAATACCCTTCTAATAAATCGTTTAGGTTAATGGAACGAATGGTAGCATTGGCAGCTCGTCGTTGGATTTGAAGATTTCTGGAGCAGCCCAGAGTCTCGCGGAGTTGCAATTTGAGGAGGAGGAGGAAGAGGCGTATTATAATCGTGATTTGCCTGAACATGCATGTAAATACTGCGGTATCCATGAAGCGTCCTGCGTCGTTATGTGCAACGTCTGCCGGAAGTGGTTCTGTAATGGACGGGGCAATACATCGGGATCGCACATCATCAATCATCTTGTCCGTGCTAAACACAAGGAAGTCACTTTACACAGGTGAGGTCTTTTATGCTGTTTTAAAAGTTATGATAGACATGTTACGAGGAGACATGTAAAAGAAACACTTGAAACTATATTCTTTATGTCTCTTTCAATTACAAATTTTCTGATTATAAAAATCCATTGACTTGTTGCAGAGATGGCGCTCTTGGGGAAACCGTTTTGGAATGTTATTCGTGTGCCACGAGAAATGTTTTCGTATTGGGTTTTATTCCTGCTAAAGCTGATTCCGTAGTTGTGTTACTCTGCCGCCAACCGTGCGCGGCACAGAATTCTTTGAAAGATATGAATTGGTAAGAATGAATTATCTTCATTTATATATATTATTTCCGAAAGGAATAAAATGATTTTTTATATATATGTATTTGTGTGCACAAGGATACAACATCTCTAAAATATATATAATATAGATGTATATATTTCACGTTTATAACTATATTTTACTGTTTGGATATATTCAGGGATCAAGAGCAATGGAAGCCTTTGATCGAAGATCGCAGCTTTTTGTCGTGGTTAGTGAAGTTCCCGTCCGAACAAGAACAGCTGAGAGCCAGACAGATCTCCGCGCAGCAAATTAATAAATTGGAGGAGTTATGGCGGGACAACGTTGATGCTACTTTCCAAGATCTGGAAAAACCTGGAGTGGACGAGGAACCGCAGCAGGTTCTATTACGCTACGAGGATGGATATCAGTATCAAAATATTTTTGGCCCACTTGTGAAATTGGAAGCTGATTACGATAAACGTTTGAAAGAATCTCAAACTCAAGAGAATATTGAAGTACGATGGGACGTTGGATTGAACAAGAAGACCATCGCGTATTTCATGCTGGCCAAAACAGACGGAGATATGAAATTGATGCACGGAGATGAATTGAGACTTCGTTACTTGGGAGAACTTCACAAGCCTTGGTCTGGAATTGGACACGTGATTAAGATTCCCGACAATTACGGGGAGGAAGTCGGAATTGAGCTGAAGAACAATTCTGGAGCACCGACGGAATGTATTAGCAACTTTGTCGTTGACTTTATTTGGAAGAGCACGAGTTTCGATCGGTAAGATTTTAACAAAATTGCATATTGACGCTGTTTTCCATATTATGACTTTATTTAATAATTATGACTTTAATTTTTCATAATTACGGTTTTAATAAGTATTTTTATTTTATTATAGAATGCAATCCGCATTACGGAAGTTTGCTGTGGATGATACATCTGTGTCGGCTTACATATACCACAGACTATTGGGACACGAAGTAGAAGAGGTCTTGTTCCGTTGTCACCTCCCGAAACATTTTAGCGCACCGAATCTACCTGACTTGAACAGATCGCAGGTGTACGCGGTGAAACACGCGATACAACGACCCTTATCCCTGATTCAAGGCCCACCTGGAACAGGTAAAACCGTGACGAGCGCTACTATAGTCTATCAATTGGTGAAACAGAACGGTGGTCCGGTTCTCGTATGCGCTCCTTCAAATACCGCTGTCGATCAATTGACCGAGAAGATACACAAGTCAAACTTGAAAGTCGTACGGTTGTGTGCCAAATCGCGAGAGGCCATCGACTCGCCGGTGAGTTTCCTCGCGTTGCATAATCAAATTAAAAACATGGAGACAAACACCGAGTTGCAGAAGTTGCAACAACTGAAAGACGAGACGGGCGAACTGTCGAGCGTCGACGAGAAGCGCTACAGGCTCTTGAAGAAAGCGTCGGAAAAGGAGCTTCTCGAAGCGGCCGATGTAATTTGTTGCACGTGCGTCGGCGCCGGTGATCCGAGATTGCACAGATTAAAGTTCCATTCTATACTGATCGACGAGAGCATGCAGGCTACCGAGCCGGAATGCATGGTACCGGTTGTCCTAGGAGCGAAGCAATTGATCCTCGTCGGAGATCACTGCCAATTAGGACCGGTGGTGATGTGCAAGAAAGCCGCCAGAGCCGGTTTGTCTCAATCTCTGTTCGAGAGATTGGTTGTGTTGGGAATCAGGCCGTTCCGCTTGGAAGTACAATATCGTATGCATCCCGATCTCTCGCGGTTTCCATCCAACTTCTTCTACGAAGGCTCCCTGCAGAACGGCGTTTGCGCTGACGAAAGGAAATTACTGAAAATCGACTTTCCCTGGCCTGCACCCGACAAACCGATGTTTTTCTACGTTACGCAAGGTCAAGAGGAGATAGCTGGAAGTGGGACGTCTTACTTGAATCGCACCGAGGCGTCTAACGTTGAGAAGATAACGACACGATTCTTACGTTGCGGTGTGAAACCGGAGCAGATCGGAGTGATAACCCCGTACGAGGGTCAACGGGCCTATCTTGTACAGTATATGCAGTACCAAGGTTCCCTACATTCGAAATTGTATCAAGAGATTGAAGTGGCGAGTGTGGACGCTTTTCAGGGACGAGAGAAGGACATAATAATAATGTCGTGCGTACGATCCAACGAGCATCAGGGCATTGGATTCTTGAACGATCCCAGGAGATTGAACGTGGCGTTGACTCGGGCGAAGTACGGCATCATAATCGTAGGAAATCCCAAGGTGCTCTCGAAGCAGCCGCTCTGGAACCACCTGCTTAGCTTTTACAAGGAGCAGAAGGTGCTGGTCGAGGGGCCGTTGAACAATCTGAAGGAGTCCATGATTCAATTCGCTAAGCCAAAGAAACTAGTGAACGCGGCTAATCCAGGCTCGCACTTCATGTCCACGTCCATGTACGATGCGCGTGAGGCCCTGATCCCCGGATCAGTGTACGATCGTTCTGGCACACAGGTGAACGGCACGCAGAATCACAATCCGTACTACCAAAGAAACGTGCCGCTCGACATCTTCAGCCGTACCCACGATACCATCAGCTACATCAGCCCGGAGCGGGCGCAGGCGGCGATGAACAACATGCCCGTACCGGTCGGTATGTTCATGAACATGGCGCACGTGCCGCCGCGTTTCTACAATCAGCACCAGCAAGCGTTACAGGCACGCCAGAATCAGAGAAACCGGCGCGGTATCACCACCTCGGCGAGGAATAAATCGGGTCCGCGTATGGGAAAACTGAGCCAGACCGAGCAAAACACGCAGCCGTACAGCCAACCGGGTTTGCCGCTGACGCAGGGCACGACCCAGGGCATGTCCCAACCTGGCTTCAGTCTCTCGCAGCCTGGTCTCAGTCAGGCGGAACTCTCCCAGGACTCGTTCGCGGTCGGCGAATTCCAGTCGCAGATGGACGGCCTGTTATCGCAGGACTCGACCTACCAGGGTGACCGAAGTGGTTTTTATCAGTCGGGCCAGTCACAAGCCGGAGGACAGTTTTCACAGCCCTACTGAGCCGAGACCTACCTACGGCTGAGCAACGCAATTGCCATGCCATGAAGGCTCGTTCGACCAATTCTTCTTCGACCAACAACCACAAATCACTAACTGCGCAAAACGGTACGACGGCTCGACGATCGAGTACGATATTATGCAGCATACGCTCATGTCCTCGGCGTGAGGCAAAGGGGAATGAAAGGAGAACGAAGGTTCCGTAAGCTAATTCACTGTTGGAGGATTCCACCGTGAACACGGAAACACGCAAGGCTTCTGTATCTACTGATTGTAACGAGTGCAACGAGAGCGGAAAGACATCGTACAGACTGGAGTATAACGAACGACTACTGTCAATCACCGTGACACGCGCTTACTGTGAACGGACCGTTTTCTCGTGGGGATCGAGTGACGCTATAACTAAATAAAAAAAAAAAGGAATGAAAATAATACAAAGAAAAAACGAGATGTGAAATAGAAGAATATTGCTTCGCAATTCGACCGAATTTGACGAGTATACCGACGTCGCGTCACGCTCGGATGGTGAATCTACGAGGGAATTCGTGAATGATCTTTCTAGCAGTCTAAATAAGCCATCGGATTGCAATGCAGTACCAAAACGCCACATGTTTCTTCCCACTTTGTCACGGATTCGATAATCGAACTGGAAGAGCACAGGGGGAAATTAAAGAGACAGACACTGTATTCGAGTTCCTTTGTATCCACCATTTATCTCGAGCGGAAGAAGAGGGTATTTTACATCAACGTACGTACTTGTTGCTCGAACGCGTGGGCGCACGTCACACACGACATTGAAAGTCTAACATCGATTTCTCCGGCGGAATTTTGTCGATGGGAATCGCCAATGTTGCATCATCAGAAGAACAGTATGAAAAGCCAATGTTTCAATATTATCACGGAGATGGGACATCCATTCTCAGAGGGCCGGCGTCTCCGCCAGTCGTGAGAAATTCATCGGTGGTTTTGATCATGTTGATTAGTTTTTTTTTTTTTTTTCCTTTATTTTGTATCTATTGCTTATTTTACCGCAGGGGTCAACGGAGCGCACAATTGGAAAGATTGCTTTCTTTTGGTAGATCCTTAGCATTCATGGGCTAGCGGTCGACGTGACCGAGAAACAGTATAGACGCACTTACCAAAATTATATTTGTTCTTTCTTTTGTGTATCGCGTTACGTCGTTCTTTAACCCTTTCGCAATGGCGAATGATAATTGCTCGGTGGAGCAAGAACGCTACTCTATTTTGAGAGTACTGCATCCGAAATTGAAACGTTGACTTCTCGAAATTGAAATAATAATTTCATCGCGTCGGATACATTAATATTATTGTACAAATGTGAATCATGAATCGACGAGTAAGAAATTACTGAAATTTGTTTAGGGATTTGACGAATTATCGAATTGTCCCTGTCCACATATGGAAAAATATTTCCCAACGAACTACGACGGTGGCTTCTTGTAGCGAAGGGGTTAATGCGAACGATAATTGATAAATTTAGGGGAATATCTTGATTTGTGATTTCTCTGAATATGGCGCGCGCGCCATACTGCAAAAATCTTACGTGACTACATTATCGTGTGTTTCAGACATTGCTATTATCCGTAATGATACAAGTGACTCGTCATCATATCGAGATATCTCACTTGCGTGTATAGACCGAAATGTTCTATACACTTTTATTCGTATCGTACTTTCTGTTGCTTCCGAATCCCTGCCCCTAATTCTATAGTCTGTCTGTACTGGCTTCTGGCGGTAATATAAATTTATTATATTGCAATAGATTTAAGTAATAATGTAACCTGCATTATACAACACTAAATTGATTTATTTCTTTTGTCCGACCAACAGCGCACCGCTAATATAATAGCAGATTATACTGAAAATTTATTATGAAATCTTATGGAAAAATAAATTTGGTTTGAAAGCAACGTGCTCTCGCTTTCTTTCTCTTGACCTGTAAGTTATAGCTTTGTATCAGTACATAATAAATACGTATAATAAATATGTATGAATATTTCAAATATATTTTTTTAATAATAGAATTAATCGAAAGTTTTAATATATTAGATTGTAATTTTAACGTTTATACAGCAATGATATTCATACACGTCATACTTACATTGATACTTATATAAATCATAGATTATTAAAATAAAATTTTTTGTGTATTTTATAATGAAAATGCAAATAATTCTCTTCTTTTGAGATATACATATATAATTTATAGTTAATAATAGCTTCAAAATCTGCCAAAAATGGAGAGTAAAAAATAGAATGGACAAGTTATTGAGTTTCATGAAATAGTTTGCACATGTAAGCATTATAAATCATGTTAAATGAGAGATTTAAGAAAGGCATATTACATAATTCTTGTTTTTAATTATACTATATTTTGTATATTTTTTAAATTAAATCTTATTTGATTATTTAATTTCAATTAAAATTTAGAATTAAATTTATATTAAATTAAATTTTAAGATCATTTTAATATATCACTGCGATATATACAGAGGCATCACTTTCTTCAGTTTTTAATACAATATGTTTGTCATTTAATATGTAACGTATATGAGTATGCATCAATGAATAATTAATTGTTCATATTTTAACACTAGAGCCTTTGCAAAAAAGAATTTTGAAGAAATAATTCACTTGTGTATAAAAAGAACCAATAAATATCGATTTATTATTCAATAGTTTTAAGATTTAGTTCCTAGAAATTATTTATTTTTAATCGCTCAAAATTTGGATATTCTAAAAAGTTGACTTAAAATTTTCGTTAAAAATTAAATCTATGAGTTTAAAAATCTAATTGGTTTTTAATTGTATATAAAACAATGTCGGCATCTCGATGTATTTTTCTAAGTAAAAACTTGATTTTAATTTACGGAAGAGGATCTACGAGTCAAAGAAAAAGTAAAATAGACAATAATAAACACAATTCAATTAATGAACATAAGAACAGTTTTAGAGGGAAGATATAATTAAATAAAAAGAGAGATAAGATAAGAAACCGACCAGTCATCAATATTTCTATACAAAGGCTCTTCACAGCAGCTGTCGTGAGTTATATAACATAAATTAATTCAGAGTGTACATATACTTTTTGTAGCGAAATGTTGCTATCGAGGCTACTAATGTTGACAGAAAAATTGTGTGGCATAATTATAGAACCGAAGAAAAAAATTTTTTAAAAATTGTAACGCACTTATATTCATGCGTTTATTATAATCGCATGTAAATAATACATAAATGTAATAAACATTTATTTATATACTTATTAATAATTAATATTATTAATAAAAATTTAATAAATATTTATTATTAATTATTTATTATTAATCAGGGGGCCGATAATGATCGATTTTGAAATTTTAAATTATTTATATCATAAAAGAGATGTCTGACTATTATTTATCATTTCCTTTCTTTTTCCATGAGGAATTCACGATATTCCTTCCTCACTTGAGCATGTGCGAGCATCCCCCAACAACGTGATAATCGTGAACCGAGTTACATTTCTTCCTCTTCACTGTGCATACTATTATATTCGTTCTTCGTGCTCGATAGTCCCGGTACGTCACACTGCCGTCAGTGCCGCCTCGTGGTCGAGTTGTCAAGCACGTGAAACGAGGGGGATCCGTCCATTACTTCGGAGATTTGAAAATTTGAAACGTCTAACGAGAATTTGTTGCGTGCGACGATTTGTGTTGGTATTGGTAGTCACGGGCACGGACGCGTGGGGTGCGAATCGGCGGAGGCACTCATCGTCGACGGGACGGACGCTCTCCGAGAGGATCCAGCCGCTAAGTTGAGAGATCGAGCGACAGCAATCACGATAAACTATCCTCTGATTGCGTCGAATCCTCCGATCGCGCGTTTCGAACGCGCTGCACAATCGCAGACACGGCCCGGAATTGGAAGGTAGTTTTTCCGCAAGTTTCCCTGAGTCCGTCTGAGGGCAAATTATAGGGCAACATGGCGATTACGGCCAGGTATCGGTATTCCCTTCCTTGTTCCATAATAGCAGTGCTTCCACGCGACGTCTCTTCCGCCTTCCGCGCTCCGGTTTCTGTCTTCTCGAGCCGCCCCTCGCAACCCCCCTTCCCACGCTACATCATCGAAATCGGGCAAAATATTCCGTGTCATCCGTGTGCTTCTGTACACAGCGCGGCAGCACGTACCGTGTACACGTGTCTACTTGAGCAAGTATCTTCCAACGTAACGCTGTGGAATGTGCGTGTTCTCGACGAGGGCAGACGAGGGTATTCGTGTGATTGTGTACGTGCGTCCGTGTAACCATCGTTTTCGACATTTCGATCGGCGCGCAGTTTCTCTGTAAACAGATTTCCGTAGAAAGCAGACAACTATATGATTACAGACTGAAAATCTACGCGAAAAAGCTAGTGAGGTAAAATGTTCGCTGTGGGAAAATTATCCCCTCTCCGGTCTCTTATTATAAAACTCGCACGTTTCACATATTTTGACGCGCAGAAACCGAATTCGCTTGAGAAAATTGTCTCTCTCGTCTTACAATTAGTGGTTCCTTTTACTTGTAAATTTTTTGTGGGTTTTTTTACAAGTGTATCTTAATGCAACAAAAAAATTGTTAAACTATTTTCCTTGGCATTTTAATGAAAGGCAGTTATTTGACATGAGAAGCAGATTATTTTAAAAATAGAAATAAACATATGTGTTTGTTAATTCTTTGTTAATCCTTTCATAAAGCATCAAGTTTTTGTAGATTGGCATTTTATGGAAAGATAAGATTTTCTCAAAAAGCTTAAATTCACGAAGAATTTATTAGTTAATTATAAAACTCACAAATATGTATTTATACATATTTATGTATTTACATGCATTTTTGTGTTTCTTATATAGCCTTTTCAAATGATTCCTAAAATCAACTTTTCTACAAATAAGTTGAATTTTACGCATGCAACATAAAATGTTAGTCTATGTAAAAATTGGGCGATTTATAAAAAAAGAAAGACTCCTATAAACACGTGTGCGCGCACAAATAAAAAAATCTTATATAAATTAAAATATATTTATAAAGAATACTGTACTGTAAAAGAGAATAAATTTTTTTTCTCTTTTAAGCAGCTTCGGTTTTTATATTTAGAAAGGTACATAAAATACGTAAGTTTTAAGAAACCGAGAAAAAAAATATTTATAACGAACATTTATCAAAAGTTACATATTTAAATATTTTTAATAAAGAAAAGCGCAATATAAGGCCGAGGCTACATTGCACTTTCCTTTATTTGTATATTGTATACATACATATTGATTGAAATTATTGTTGTTATTTTTAATATTTATTATATAATGTTGCAGTTTTTAAGTTTTGCAAATTTCAGAAGCTATGTATATTTGTAGTTGTATTTGTAATATTATTTAGAAAATTTGTATGCATATTAGGATTAGAATAAATGGTGGTTGTTAACTATTACATTTATTTATATGTACATTCTGAAAAGGAAACCTTAGTAGATTGTATATTTATTCAAAATTAATTTAAATTTTTATTATCATTAATTAATTCAACAGTCTTCAATTTTTGCAAACTCAAGATATATACAGAAGCTGTATATAGCTATAATATTAGTTGTAATGTTCCTTAGAAAATTTAAAAAATATGTATATGACTAGAATAAATTTTGCTTACTAACTTTAACGTTTATTGATAATATATGTCCTCTGGTTTTGTCCTTAGCATCCCTAAAACATAATATAGTTCTATTCCTACATATGTGATTTAATTGTTTCTAATATTCTGTAACAAATTACTAGTATCCTATTTTAATAAATTTATTATAAATGTGAAATAGTGGGTATTATATGTACTAACAAATTAAAAATTAATTTTAGTATTTTGTTCCAACATATTGCGTAGTTCTAACATAATGCGTAATTCTTTGTTATAATTTATCTTTTTTTAAATAATTTTGAATAATTTAAAAATTAATAAATTCTCTTAAGCTGATTCTACATTAGTCACATTGTAGCGTCGCAAACGTTGCGATCCAGTTGTGATCCAATCAGTATCGAGCTAGCTTGATGCAGTCGATTGAATCGCAACGTTTGGGACGCTGTGATGCGACTAATGTAGAACCAGCTTTATACAATATATATACAATAGTATATTACAAAAATGATTTGCAATATTATTTTTCTTTCAGGAGATTGTAATAGAACAATTGTAAATTGTATCATGTACACGATCTAAAACTCTGAAAGAGAGAGAGAGAGAGAGAGAAAGAGGGAGAAAGAAAAAGAGAGATAAATAAAATAAAATAAAGGCACATTAAATCTCAAATGACGAAAATGATGAAAATGTTTGGAGACTAAGCTTTAGAAGCATATATTTTGCACAGGCAAAGTTGTATATGTAAAATTAATATAAGTAATTAATAGTTGATTAGAAATATACACAGGCTGTTTCGTTTGGTTCATATGAATTTTTCCTTAACACAGTGCTGTGTCACATGTACATAAAATTATTCATTAAATGCAGTTATTCATTCACATTACAATTTTTTTTTACAACTCTGTACATTTCACATGCATACATATTTATTAATTCTATGACAAGAGATAGACAGAGTAAATTGTAGTGTTACATTATTTCTGAATTCCTAATTTCGTTATGATATAGTCTCATCTCCTTACATTACAGCTGAATTATTATATACATATCTGTTGTGAAATTTTAGATTTACATAGTAGAATCTTAAAAGATACAACATAATATCTTGCAAAACTGCATTATAAAAAAGATATATATAAAAGAAAAAGAAATAAAGAAAAATAAGAAGCTTGAAGCTTTTCTAAGTGTACATGTAAATATGTGTACATTTATTTGATGAAATATCAATTATTGCAAGATACATTTAACAATAATAATATTACGTGCCTTAATAAATATATTGCTACAAATATTTATGAGTGCCATTAAGTGCATATTACTACATTAAGAATCAAATAAACAATCTAAAAGAGAGATCTAATATCTTGTATACCTATTTTGACTATGTATCATTCATTTCGTCCATCACAAATGATGGTACAAATAATGGGAACACACCAAACAAATGGACAATGTCCACCAGCACAAAGTCATACCCTGCATATTAATGGTGTAAACGCATTACATCAGTCTGATTTCCCACAATATGGTTCGAATATTTCTGGACACAACAGACATCGTACGATACAGGTATATGTTAAACAATATATTCGAACTTTTCTTATATATAACGAAATTTTTTAATTTGTATTTTATATAAATGCATCTTATTATACTTATATTGTATATCTTTTTATTCTTTGTTGGAACATGTAAAAAATGTTCTTGCAGACAGGATCTCCATTGGATTTATTACAATTAATAGGAGTCGATGTTCCATCAATACGACGAGTAGATTACATGCAATCAAACAATAATTCATCTTCTGTAAATTGGGAAAGACGCATAAATACATCCAGCAACTCAATTATACCATTCACAAACTATAATTACAAGCCAACAAATACTACAAATACTAATTCGACAAAGAAACCAAGCTGGAATAACAGAAATAGCAGACGGAGTTCATACAGAAATTTCTCAAAATACGAGGCTTATAATAGTGATAGTGGGTTTAGTTCTCGTTCACCAACACCAAACAAACATTATATTGACAATAGTTTAATAGAATCTTCAGATGAACGAGATTCTACGAGTTCAGTAAGAGGACAGTGGTTAAAGTAATTATACACTTTTAGAATTATCTATTATTGTCTGATATTTCTAGATATATTGTTTTTTATTTTTTTTTATTTTTAATAAAGTATATATTAAGTATATATTATATAAAAGAGAAAATAAGGGAGAGCGAAAAAGATTTGTCAAATAAAATAATAAGGCAAACTAATAACGAGATGAGAAAAAGATATAAGAAGAAAGCGAAAAATCTTTCTAATTTCAAAAGAAACATCAAATAAACAAAATACATATACGTATACATATATAACTAAATTAAATTTTTAGCAAAAAGCATCATAAACAGCCAGATAATAGAGCATATAACACAGCAAATGGCTTAATTTCAAGTGCATCTGCACATCAGTTTTATCCAACCCAACGACCCAAGGATAATTATGATACTTCCAATTCTACTTCGAGATCGCACGTACAAAATTATCAGAATAGAAGAAGATATTTATCAGGTAATTCTCTTTTTCTGTCTAAAAACATTAATACAATAACATTAATATTAATATATTAATATGTTAAAATAACATTAATAATAATATATTTATATAAATAACATGTTAATATACTAGATATTTTATTATTTAATATATAAAATGCATACATTAAAAAATAATTTAAATTAATTAAAATTCATTCTAGGCAAAAATGAAAATACACCTTCACAAAGATATGTGCGAAATCGTAAATATTCTGAAGCACCGAATTACGATAGGTTTCCTGGATGTATTGCAGCGCCTGATAGATTTCTTGCTAGATCTCATTCAGTACAAGTAACATCTGTACCGAAAAATCTTCTCACTGGATCATCATGGGATGATCTGTCCGAACAAGTTTGGCGTAAATTTATTGCACATCAACAAACCGAAACTACATATAAAAAGAAAATGATGCTTTGGAAGCATCTTAATACATATATTAAGGTAAACTATAAAAGAAAGAAATAAAAACAAATATTAAGACTTATAAAATAGCAAAATAAAATATTGTTAAGATATCTTTGAAAACAGAACTCGAAATAACATTCCAATATCATATTTATTTATATGTATTAAAAAATAATTCTTTTAGACTATATATCCAAATTATGGAGTGTTTTTGGTTGGGTCAACAATGAATGGGTTTGGTTCAAATGATAGCGACGTCGATGCGTGTCTTTTAGTGAAACACACAGAACTGGACGTGAGATGTATAGCTATAGAACATTTAGTGGAAGTGCTAAAACATCTTAAACAAAGTGGTACGTAAAATTCGTAATAAATATTGCATAACGTGTTTTAAAAAATGTAATGTATTTATACATGCAGTATTTTAATGATAAATAATTCTTTTATATTTAGATTTTGTTGAACAACTCGATATTATACATGCAAAAGTGCCCATTATAACATTCCTTGATGCAGCACAAAAATTTAAAGTTGATTTGAATTGTAACAATTCTGTTTCCATCAAGAACACTCATCTACTATATTGTTATTCCAAACGTGAGTTTAATAAATTAATTTTTGTGTCCGTGTTAAAAGAAATATATATACATACATATATGTGTGTATAGAAAAAAATATTTTAATAACTATACAAGTATTTTTCAAATATTTGCTACAGTTGATTGGAGAGTAAAACCTTTGGCGCTTGTTGTCAAACTTTGGGCTCAATGGCATCATATCAATAATCCAAAATGTAGGACACTGTCTAGTTACTCTCTGGTCCTTATGGTTATACATTTTTTACAATGTACGTATGCTACAACTTTTGATTGATGTCTCCCTTCTATACTCCAATCCATTTCGACATGTTAGAATACGAGTGTTGCTTTTATAGGTGGTACCAATCCTCCTGTTCTGCCATGCTTGCATTCAATGTTTGCAAACAAATTTAAGTCGGACGCGAATATTTATAATATCGATATTCATGAGGATTTGAACATTTCATCATCCAATCGTTTACCTGAGAACCATCAGTCCCTTGGGGAATTACTATTTGAATTTTTCAAATATTATGTGGAATTTGAGTAAGTAACTTCGAATACAAATGGTATATTTGGACGATATTTCGACAGGTGATATTTAATTTGTATCATTAAATTAGCTTTGACCAGTACGCGATATCTGTACGTTCAGCAAGCAAAATACCGAAAGAGGATTGTCGTATGGCACAGTCATCTAAAAATGATCCTTATCAATGGAAATATCTGTGTATTGAAGGTAAATGAACATTCTTTATATAAAAGTGACTCGAAAATATTATACTTTTTATTACACTTATCTACATTTATTGCAATATTATAGAGCCATTTGACTTGACTAATACAGCTAGATCAGTTTTTGATCCGGACATGTTCTCTAAAATCATATTCATATTAAATCTTACGTATTCAAGACTCAAGCGAAGGTATAATTTAAATGATGTGTTTGGCGAGATGCGTCTAATGATGATCGGTACCGATTGGGTGCTAATGTTAGATGATAATGACGAAGAATGAGAGAGATAAGATCGTCTTGTGCGATCCTGTTTAGTACCTTGTGATATTAAGCCTTATTTTTAAATAACTAATAATATTTGCAAGGTATAAAGATATCCTTTGTTTAAGATCCTATTTTTCCTTTTTTGAAGGATTTTGAAATCACAAATACGCAATCAGGATGTTACATATATAGTTAATAATACGTTGTATGTAATTATTATTAACTGTACTTGTAACATCTTGGAGGAAATGTTGCTATCTGCATTTACTAACATGCAAAAAAATATTTTGTTCTGATATACAAGATCGGACATACGGATATATCATTCTTATCCGAACATTAAAATTGCGATGTGTGCAATCGAGTGAATTATATTAAAGCTACAATCAGTTAGGCGTGCTGAGATTTCTCTAAATCTTTGATGAGATAGTTGTGAAGCATATTGTATGAAAAACTGTAAGCTGCATATATAAACATAATAAGCAATTCTGCAGAATGTTTTAATATCGGATGCTCATTTTTATGGCAAGTAATTTATAGTTTTAAATTGAGATTATATAATTTTTAATTGAGATTATATGTTAATAATTTTTAAATAAAATAAAATGACGATAAATGATATTAGCGATAACTACGATAGTCGCATTTAAGGCATTTTATATATTATATTAATAGTAAATTGATAGTGAATGAAATATTTGTGACATAATAAGTAATATACATTGGAAAAATGACATTAAATAATTTACAACCAGCATTACTTAATATATAATAATTTTGAATAATAATAATTACTATGCTGTAATTGTGTAACTAATTAATTATCTAATTGTGAAAGATTACCTAATTAAAGATAATAGTTACTCTGATGTAATTTTGTAGCTATTTAATTATCTATAAGAGATAGAATGCAAAAAAATATTTCATTTAGATATAAATGATGGAATGCACTAATATCATTCCTCTCCAATGCAAAAAAAAAAACATTAAAAATTTAGAGAGAGATCTAAACAAGTTTAACTGATTGTAGTTTTAATATAAATCAGAAACTTTTGTATGTACTCTATCGCGATATATTAAACTTTGGAGAGGATTGATATCAATGCATTCGATCATAAATATTAAAATGAAATATTTTTTTTGCATTCTAGTTCTTTATTGATAATTAAATAGTTACAAGACTACAACAGAGTAACTATTATCTTTAATTAGGTAATGTTTCACTATTAAATAATTAATTATAGTTACACGGTCACAGCATAGTAATTATTATTATTCAAAATTATTATATATTAAGTAATGCTGGTTGTATCAAAATTATTTAACATTTTTCCAATGTATATTATTTATTATCTCACAAATTTTTCATTTACTATCAATTTACTATAGATATAAAATATAAAATGTCTTAAATGTGACTATCGCAGTTATATGATCGTTAACATCATTTATCATTTACATTATTTTATGGTATTATGCAAATATTTAAAAAAAACAAGAAAAAGAGAAATTAAAAGAAAGAAAAGAATAATAAAAATTCGTTTTTCACATTAAGAAATGTAGCAAAAAAAATTATTAACATATAATCTCAATTAAAAATGTTTGAAACTATAAATTGGTTGCCATAAAAATGAGCATCTGATATTAAAATAACATCCTACGGTATTATAATATAAATATAAAAATAAAAAAAGAAGGAAATAGTATACTTATTTTTGTAGTTGCTATTTCTAAAAAAAAACAAATTAGCGTAGAATTATGGAAAATATAAACTTTTAGTATTATCTTTTGTGCAAAATATTAAAAACCCCAAAAAAGTTAAAGGATTGCTAAAAATAAAAAAAATGTTGCAAATTCGAAACGAATTAATTATTTACGTTATAATATTGTTCAGATATAAAGTCAACAGATGACTGGTATAATGGTTAGCAAGACTGTGTTTCTTTTAAAAGGATTTAAAAAAATTTTCTAGTAACTGTCCTAAAATTGACAAAAATATGTTTTCATTTCAGTCAGATGATTTATAACTTAATCCGGGACATAAATTAGTGATACATACTTACACAAAAACTAGAGTGAAGATTTCTAATTCATTGAAAATCGAAAAGCTATAAGGAAGTTTCTCGGTGTAAATGACATATATAATCTTCTTAACAAAGGGCTTTTTCGTTCTCTCACAATTTTTTTTCTTTTCTTATCAATTGATTAATAGTTGCAATACACGATCGCGTATTCCTCAATTGATCAAATAAAAGTATTAACTTCATAAAAAAATTTTGATAGAAAAAGAACTTTGGTAGAAAAATTTTCTAAAAAATGGAAATTATTTTCTGTAATAAATAATATCATAAACAAGTAATATTTAATTAAATTGAAAGACAATTTTTTATTGACAATTATTTCTTATATAATAATCCTTACTAGAAGAAACACTTAGGCTCGATACTTTTCTTTATTTTCTTTATTTGCCGAAGGGAGATATACTATTTCCATTCTTTCATTAATACAGTCTTCTATTGATTAGTCTTCAAAAAATAAGAAGAACACTATGCAATGCTGTTCTTGAAAATATATGAAAAATAAGATTGTGTCTGCAGTATAACAAGTAAATTATTATTGCGGTTATATACTTCAACTTCAAATCTACACGAATAAAATATAAATAACAAGTAATCTAAATTAATTTGCAAGATAAACGTGAAATATCAAGTAGTATACATTTATTTTGCCTTATGTATATGTGATTTGCAATATTCCTTTGGCTGATGAAAAGATTGATATTTTAATTTTGATGTGATATTCAACTTTGTATACCTTTTTGCAATATATTACACGATCAACATATCTAATATTTTTCTAAGTGCCTAATTTGACTTTTTATTATAAATGTGTAAGAAAAAGTACAAATATCAAAGTTAGTTAATTCGCAGGCATCGAATTTATGTCACTTAGAAAAATTCATAACAGTATATTTCTGTTGAAGTTAACAGTCTTCTAAATTCTAAATTTATAAGATTAAAAGCTAAAAACAATCTTTTGTAATTCTGATTTTCTTGTCAAATAAAATGCACTGCTTACACATATATAACATGTATTTATTCCGTTCTATTTCCCCACAATAGAAATCAATAATTATTTTATCGGTTATATCCAATTTAAAATATATGATTTATCTATTACAGTTTTAATTTTGCAATTTATAATTATTTTAATATGTATGTACATACAATAATTGTTGATAGAAAAACGAAACGCATTTATTATATTATCAAAATATTCATTGTTCGCGACATAATAAAGAATTATTAAAAAATTATGTACAGTAAAAAAATGTGTATATATATATATAGAGAGAGAATTCTAGAAAAGATATAGACTTTCAAAGTATTTCTGAAAAGTATTCTAATTTGTATAACATCAGAAAAAATTTTTTAAAAATTATAAAAATTATTTAAAAATTCTTAGAAATTTTAAGAAATAAATAAGTTCTAAAAAAATTTGTCATCAGAAAATATATTCCAAGGATTTATCCATATAGTAAGTAAAATGATAACGTACATTTTAGCTATTTTGGCTATCAGAATACGTTGCGGGCAGATTATTATTGGCAACTATATTATATATACCGTTGAATATAAATATTATACACATTAAACTCGTGATATTTGTCAGTAAAATTTGCAGATGTAATCTGACAGCTAGAATTATCAGAATATAATTGTAGGAACCAAGTAGAAAAAAATAATCATTTAAGTTAAATATATTATTTAAGATCAACGGAAGATTTTACTCAGTTTCTGCAATCAATTTGCCAACATATTCCGTTATTTAATTCTGCTGATAAAATTTGTAATAAAATTTGTAAATAAATAAAACATTTTACAAATTTTGTTTCCGACAGATTTGGCTATTTGAAGAAGGAATAGACATCTTTCGAGATCTTAAAATTATTATTTTTATACGAATTAATTAATATACATCAAAAGGAGATGAAGAATATTCGAGATCGAGTATTGATTAAAAATTTTTAAACCTTATTCTCGCAATGTATAAAATAAATCTGTGCACAATGATGATATTTCAGCATGTATGTAAGTATATACGCACTAATCACATTATTCTTTTTTGACAAGCAAGTCACTTTTTGAATGCAGCAGAATTTCATCTTCTCCTATGGTAAAATCTTTTTATGGAATGTCACGCAGCGCGGCAGCACTCGCAGCAGAATCATATTTTAACGTTGGTCCCCCTGCGCGCGCCATAGTTGCCTTCCGGAAGAAACGCGTATGTTCCTTTGCTCCTGTGACTCCTTTCCGGTAAGGTAGCACGATGACGGGCTTCACTGAGAAGGTTCGTACCAAAAAATTCGTTATTTCGGTCAGTTGAAGTAACTCTTGCGCGGTGCATACACGCGATCGTGATTACTTAACATGCGGAGTAACACGCGAGTTCTTTAATGCTTCTCGAAAATTTGCCTTTACCGAAAAAAGTGCCACGGCTTCGCTATCGAACGTCAGACACGTGTCTATGGCAGCATCCGCGGGCCGTATTTTTCATGCGGAAATCAGAACGCGCCGTGTATATCGAACGGCACAAATTCCAAATCATTTGCGCTTTGATTTCCTTAATGTGATATTTTCGCGTTTCGAAAATGCACTCCATATATCGCGAGTCTTGTGAATTTCGCGCACCCATATAATGCTCCTATGTAGCATTGTAGAAGGGTTAAGCGTTTATATGGTACAATAGTTTTCAATTCCTTTAATGGAGGTTGTTGCTATTTCAGCCAATATTAATAGATGGCCGCGGCCATTTACTTGGGCGACTGGCTGCTATCGTTGCCAAGACTATCTTGCAAGGCAACAAGGTTATCGTCGTACGCAGCGAGCAACTGAACATTAGCGGTAACTTCTTCAGGTTCGTGTGAAGTCCTCATCGTTTAGTTGTCTTATTTTAAGTGCTCGATTAAAACAAAATCAACAATAATAATTAAAGTAATAAAAAACTTATAAAATTTATTTAATATAATATTTACTGTATGATAAAAATAGATAATAACATCTGTTGATACTTCTGCTCCTCTCTTGTATTTTTATTTCATATAAAAAGTATTGCATGAAAGATGGCATAATTAATACTTGATATTGGCTAGTAGAGAATAATGATGGTTTGGTAATTTGCGTCTGAAGTTAGTCTACTCGACTTTTATGATGGAAACTTTAAACTGAATTATGAAATTTTATCAATCTTGTAATATTGAGGCAATATATAAACTAACATACATTTTTCGATTTCCAGGAACAAGTTGAAGTTTATGTCTTTTCTGCGGAAGAGATGTAATGTAAATCCTGCTCGTGGTCCGTTCCATTTCCGAGCGCCGAGCAAGATATTCTGGAAAACGGTTCGTGGTATGTATAGTTGAGATTATATTGGCGTTTACATAGAATAAGGATATTGCACATGATTAACACACATACTTACCTACATTATTTGACAATGTAATGAAAAAAAAACCCTTTTTATGATGCCAAGATTGCATATGCTATTTTACGATGCAGCGATTGCAAGAGGAGATATTAAAGAGACTCGTTTACAGGCATGATCCCACATAAGACACAAAGGGGGAAGGACGCTCTCAGGCGACTGAAGGTTTACGAAGGTTGTCCACCACCGTACGACCGCAGGAAGCGTGTTGTTGTACCTGGTGCTATGAGAGTGATGTGTCTTAAACCAGGCAGAAAGGTAAGATGTGTTATGTGTATATTTAAATTCGCCTGAACTGCCTCTTACATTTGGATTTTATTCCTATTTATTTATTGATAGAACAATGATGGTATGGTAATTTGCGTCTGACGTTAGTCTGCTTGACTTTTATGATGGAATTTTAAACTGAGTTACGAAATTTTATGTAAAATTGTCTTCTCGCAGTATCGAGGCAATACAGATACTAACATAACATCTTCGATTTTTAGTACTGTCACGTGGGTAGATTGTCTCACGAAGTCGGATGGAAGTACAAGGCTGTAGTTCGCACGTTGGAGAACAAGAGGCGTGTCAGAGCCATCCTCGAAGTTCAAAAGAGGAATAAACTTAAGGTAATCAATATCGAAGACATGAAATATGAGCATATTAATGATCGTATTTTACATCCATTTTTCCAAGGTGGTTTTTTAATATATGGAAATATTTTTGAAGTTTGATTTTTTTTTTTACAGAAACTTACCAAGCAAGCCGGTGAGAAAGTTGCCAAAGCAACGGCACCATACACAGCGATCATCAATAATTTTGGATACAATTAACTTACGTGTTGAAAAAAATAAAAGCTCTTAAACACCTTAATTCAGAGTACTCTTTCATCCGCAAACTTGGCAACATGGATTAAGTAAAAGTGAAGTATATCAAGAATCGTAGGAAAACGATTTTATTAAAGCAAAAATAAATTAATATATTTAGAATTGATTTCTCGCACATGTGCATTAAATGTAACAGTCTTTGTTAGCTTTCTATAGAATCCACGGTAAAAACAACTGTTCCGCTTCTGTCGTTGTCTTCTTCATCGTGCACTTCGTGTTCTTCATCATCCGAAGAAGAGGAATAGTCACCGTTTGTATACTGCGAACGGTAATTGCCTACGTTTCGCGGTACAGGACCGATATCATGTAATCCTAATTGATTAACTAAACGTTCCACTGCATGTTTTGCTTGGATTTCCTATTATTAAAATAATTCAAATTAATTAAAAATTTATCTCTAGTAGTTTAACAGAACATATGCTTTTCCTGACAGAAAAAAAAATGAAAAGATATGAAAACGTCAAATACCTGTAACTTTTCTGTTTGATTCTTCTGCAATCTTAAAGATTCGTTCAAACTCAGAACCTGTGCAGCTCCGTGAACTATAAGAGGTGGTGTTGCTGCTGTGACCTCCCAATTTTTATGCAATTTTCTTTGTTTCTCCTTCATTGGATCGTGTACATTGCTCTTGGTCGTTTTATATGGTTTAAATGATTCTTTTTTATTAGTTTTCTGCGTCTTCTCTACTTTATCAACGATATATTTAACGTGCTCTATGTCTGAAGGATCCGTCTTGAAGGTTTCAATCTCTGCTATGTCTTCAGGTTTGATGAGGCTCTCCTCAGGTGCCACATGTATAATTTTCTTGTTGTGAACACCAGTTCCTGTAGGCTGTTTTAAAACATAATACATATATATTTTTTGTCTAATTCATATATATATATATATATATATATATATATATATATATGTATATATATAATATCAATTGGCAAAAGTTATTAGTTATTACTATAATCATGCAAAATCTATCAACCTGAGCTAGTATCTTCAATGGATCTTCCTCGTCGTCACTGTCCAGCTCAACGATTTTGGTCACATCTTTATCATCTTTTTCATTATATTTTCCTGTCCATTCCAATTTGCTCATAGCCGCTTTGCCTTCGGATGCTATGTTAAGCCGCGACAGCACACTTGCCATCTCTTCCACCTCATCTCTACGTTTGAGTTCCTGCAGTATTTTATCGTGAAAGTTTATAATTTTTTCTCCTCTGTCGGGAAGCCTTGAGATCAAATTCCTGAAAAACCGGGATGGCTCAGGATTGTTCAAAACAAATTGAAATTGGCGATAGTTTACGTCCTACCTACTTATTAGCAAGAATTGTTTCCTGTCTCTCTAAAAGCTCTTCCAACTGAAACCTTTCTTTCTTCCCTAAATCATCGATATAGCCTTGACTTTCCTTCTTCGAAGGCAATATATCGCCAGGTATCTTTTCATGTAGGGACATGTTTTTGTTATATTTAAAATTTTTTAAATAATCTTTAAATCGTTCTGGATAAAACGGGCATAGCGAGAGGTTATGTAAAAAATGTCATATAACGATAATCATGTCTCTCTTTTTCTCAACAATCATATGTGCATATCCAAAATCTTATGCAAAATTAGCGAAAAAGTTGAAGAAAAAGAATTAGAACAAAGAATTGGAGAAACTGGAGTACAAATTCGCAGCGCAACGTGGCTAAAAATCGACGTTCGAAAAATGTCTTCGTAACGAAGAGTAATATCGTATTGTGAAGACGAGAGATCATGTATCAAACTTTCACGTTTAGTTTAAACGGCATGCCATTGCGAAGAGGCACAGTTCTCGGAACGATCGGCTTTCAAAGGCTCGAACACAATACTGTTGATATTGCGTTGCGAACTGTTGTTGCGGAACGAGCGTGGCGAGAATGCCGAGAATGCGAGATCTCCTCCCCGCGGTATTGTCATCGCGTCGCTCACTTTCTGCACTCAAAACGAGACGGATACACAGCCAGGTCGAAGAGCGGTGAGAAGAGGAGAAGAAAGAGGTGCAGTTGCAGAGACGAAGTGTGCCATTAATTCTTCAGTAAACGCACAGCCAATCGGAGGTGCTGAAAAGCGGAGCATCGCGACGACACGATATATCGAGCTTTTCCGTGAATCGATACAAACGGCACATCGCATCGCCAAATGGGACGTCTGTTCTTCGCGCTTGCATGTACACCTGCACTCCCTCGTCCGCGCTCTTTCCTTCTCTGACGTATACGTCTCTCGCGCCTCGAGTGCGCGGGTGGAGTGCAGCTGGCGTAAGTCAGCACGGCCTGCATAGGGAACGGACGTAAGGATCCCAACCTCAATGGGGCTCGAGAGTGCGTGGTGAAACGATGCTCGGCTCGTCTCTCTCGAACTGCTGCCACTGAGCTCGCGCCGAGTCAAGAAGAGTCGCCCCGGTGGTGGTGTGTCTCTCGCGCTCGCGGCGCGATTCGGCGGAGGACCCGGATCGGCGAGCGGAGACCCGGTCGCGCTCGGTCGGAGTTCCTATATGCGCGCCGGCGAGAGAGGGACGAGGAGTTATGAACGTGGGCCCGATCGGGAGCAGCGAGCTCGCGAGGCGCACCGCCAGTCCTCAGAAACGATGAACTGCAATGGGGGATCGTCCGTGGCTGGCGAGGCACGCAAGGCGGGCGCTCCCGTGGACGGCAGACCGATCGTCACCTGTGAGTACCGCCACCCTCCCCCGCCCTCCGCCTATGTATTCGCTTACACGGCCCGTCGTTCGGGCACCGTTTTATTCGACGCCCCCTCCGTCGTCCATCTGTCAATTCTCGCGACGTTTCCCCGTTTCTCCTCGGGGCTCGGCCCGGCCGGGACGAAATGTCCGGGTGAAATTTGTAGCGTCAAATAATGCGTACCTCCGAGCGCCCGACTTCGCGGAGGCTTCTCCCGAGGAACATATGTCAACTTAATGCGTTGTTGTCAGGAAAGCACGTTACGCGAATTGTTTTGGTGTGATTTAAATAATTTTGCCAGATTCCCTTCTATCTTGTTATCGACGTAAGAATTCAATCTAAACTCATGTGGCAAAAGTACAAGGTGGACTTTGCAACAGTTTTTTTGTTATAATATAAATGAGTAATCAAATGCATTAAGAATGATGAGTCTGACCTATGCAAATGCGCTACCTCGTTTCTCGAACGGCGTGACGTAAGATGGCAACAATAAGTGATTCGCACGATTGATACAGGTGCTGGGGATGAAAATTTGTTTTCTACATTGGAAAAGAATCTACTCCAAGCTATACCTGCGGATACGGCGGAATGGCGCAGGTCGTTCAGCAGGCCAATTAAACAGGTCAAACTTGGGGCTACCTTCGTGCCATTTTCCAGAGACATTTTGCCCACTGACAAAGATTGGCATCTCATAAAACAACCAATCTTTCATATTTATTGGACGGAATGTTCTGTAAGTCTTCCATTATGCCATTAATTTCACTTTCTTATCATATATGACATATTTGTATATAGAATGTTATTTCTTTTTTTCTACATTGGACATTATGTTAGATAAAGCTAGCAATAATGTTATGAGATTAGAAAGTATCTTTATATTTGACATTGTCTGGATGTGTTCACGTTTCTAATAATTCAGCAAATAAATTTTCACGTTAATTTTTTTTCTTCTAGGATGTTGATACTTATAAGACTAGTGTCAGAGATGATATTGAAGCTTGGTTAAAAGTATTGAATTTATATCACATTCAAGATTGGATGATTGTATTGGTAGAAACGTACGATATAAAGAAGGCCAATAAGCTGTTACCCAGGACTACCGTCTTAGATAAAATACGAAGTGACTTCGCCGCCAAGAATGGCGATAGGTAATTAATTACGCTGTGATCTTTTACATTTATTCTTACAACACACAATGCACAAATCGATATTGTTAATCCATAAATTGTATCTTTGATTGACAGATGCTTTGGTATAATTAATCCAATTAAATCTGAATCTCGTTCCGCGGAATCATGGAGGGGCCTGATAACTCGCATTCGTCATTTGATGTTGACTGCATACGACAGAACCCTGTCGCGCTTTGAAGATATTATACGTGAGCAGAGAGAAAGGCGTAACAATCCTAATTGGAATTTCTGCCATTATTTTCTTCTGCAGGTGATATAACGCTTGCTACAAATTCTTATCTCTAAAAGTCTTATCTCTGAATTGCCTAATAAAGTATAAAGTCAAAATCAAGTATAAAGTATAAAGTCAAAGTACAGGCTTCTGAAACGAGTCATATATTTTAACTTCTTTCATTTATAACATCTCGTAACGTTCTCAAGTCTCCAATTTTTCCGACTAAAACTAGCTACATGGGATAAAGGTTGAGATTAAACCCTCGTAATCGGGATACGGCGATTACGATTTTCATATAGAGCGACGCGCGTTGTCTTCCGAATATTAAATTAATTCCTTAATATTTTGAAAAATTTAAAACTTGTATCTTTCTTATTAACTAATTCTTCTTCTTATTAACTAATTGAATTGGTATTTTAGGAAGAATTGGCATTCGCACTGCAAATGCTAGGCTTGTACGATGAGGCATTGGTGCAGTATGACGAACTAGACGCTCTCTTTACACAATTTGTGCTCAACTCTAATGTAGGAGGTATTGTAATCCTTAAAAATTTTATTTGTATCAAAGATGTACGTTATGCAATGAGAACAGATGTTGAGATGCAAAGTGAAAACCTAAATGCAGATAAATTTTTCATAGATACTCCAGGATGGTTAAGTTTGTTTCAAACGCCTCTGAACAACTGGGGAGGTGTGAATTTAAACAACGGTACAAACCATCACTTGAGGTTTCTTTTAGCTGAATGTAGGGCATCTTTATTAGATCTTAGAAGTTACTTGTTTAGTAGACAATGTGCCATGCTACTCCTGCTTAATAAACCTTGGGAGGTTTGTACGAATTTGAGAAATTATTGGTAATAGCTTCATAATTAATATTTCAAAATTGACACTGAATATTATACTTGACAGGTAGCACAGAGGTGCTTATCGTTTGTCCATAATACATTGAGCGAGTTAAGAATCTTAGAAGTACAGAAACCGGAAGGCTCCGTAGAATGCTGGTCATTCCTCTGTGCGTTAGAGGTCTTGCAAGCATGTCAACTGTCCACCAACAATATCGATAACAATCAACAGTTAGACTTGTGTTCTTTACATACAGCTAGTTTATGGGCACTTGCAAGAGACAAGGTAAATAAACTGATCTATTACGTTTGATATTATTATTTTATATTTACTACTGTAATTAATAATAATCCTTGGATTGTTTCCCTTATATATATTTATTTTATATCGTATTATGTATCTTTTCCTTTTCAGTTAGGAAACTTAGGAAAATTGTGCGGCCTAATGCCAGGAAGTGAACCGACTAGCGAACAGTTGCACACAGTTGTGTATCTTATAGCAGGTATAGGAGATTCGGAGCCGCAGGTAGAAGGAAAGTTGACTCCTACAGACAAGTTAAAAGAGGCACTTTCATCCAAAGAAGCGTTCAAGAAACAGTACCTGGAGCATGCGGAATTAGCCATGGGCACGTACAAACACGTCGGCCGCATACGATCGGCGAGATTAATCGGCAAAGAGTTGGCACGATTCTACAGCGAACTCGGGGAGAATCAGAAAGCGGTCGCGTTTTTATCTGACGCATTGAAAACTTACATGGACGAGGGCTGGAGTCGCTTGGCCGTGCAAACGCAGTTGGAGCTAGCCGAGTGTTACAAACGGATGGACGACGTCGAGAAATATACTAAAGTGTGCGCGGCAGTAGCTAGCGCGAGTCTTTTGCATATAACCGTACGCAATACATATTTGGAAGAAATGTTAGGATATATGAAAATGATCTCGTCACCTCAACCATTACTCGCGGAACTCGGATGTGCTTTTATAATACTCAGTATGGAAGCTAAAGTGATGGATAAGATAGTACAAGACTGTGTAGTTAACGTCGAAATCAGCGTACAGAGTTTGTTTCCTCGGGAAGTAAGATGCACCAGCGCCGCAATCTCCGTAGAGGAGATACAAAAGCCATCTATACCTAATAAGAAAAAAGGATTAAAATCATCAGTTGAGCCTCCAGTACAATTGTAAGTTATTAATGAATAAAATTAGAAATATTTTTATTTATAAAAATCTATGCGTGTATATAATTCTTAATACTACAGTAAAAAAAATTGTAAAAAAAGTAACTTATATTTAGAATAGTGCTCGTTGTGTTTTATATTTTTTCTATATGTTGAATTTTCATTTTGCTCTATTTCAGGTTGTCAAAGTGCACATTAGAAGATATGAAACTACTTGATCTCAGTTTATTACGTTTGCAAGTTTATTCTTATTTGGATTACAAGGAAGACAGGAGTCTCGGTTCTGCTAGCGTTATTAATAAAAATATGAAGCCGCTCGTGAGACGTTCAGATAGTTCAAAACATAGAAAACCTTCAGTTAATACAAAAGGCGATTTCAGCAAAGCGCTCTCCTGTGATGAATTCGTTATGAAGCCCGGTATGAATACGTTTGTCTTAACAAGGCGAGTGAATCAGCCGGGTTTGTACAAAGTTAGCCAGTTATCGTTGGTGATAGAGGAAAAATTGGAGTTTTTATCACCCATACTGAATCCACGGTTATGCTACGAAGTAGCAAAGACGCAGCCAACGATATCCATAAATTGCGGCAGAGATTTACTGGCGGGTCTCATTCAAGATATTGAATTAGTTATATCGAGCGGAAGTACAAAGATAACCGAAGAAATGAAATTAAAATTACGCACATCACGCGGATTGACAGTGCAATCGCAAAGTGTCGAAAAAGTAATGGTGAAGGAGTTAGAGATACCACTGCCAACGTGCGAACCATTTCAAACCATAAGAATGCAGTTAAAGATTTTAGCTGAACTACCACCAAAGAAAGATTCGTCATCTATGGAACATAAGGTATTTAATACGTGTAATTTATATTATTCTCTTTTGTGCAATAAATATAACTAATAATAATTATTTTTTTAAGTTGAATATACAATGTCCATGGGGTTCGGAAGAAAGCATACCTTTGCATTTTGGTCCACCGCTGATGTCAAGTATGAAACTCCATACAGCAAAACATAGAAAATTCATTCAAATAGTCGTAACTGGTCTGACAAGTCAACTTCTACAATTAACTGAGCCTGAATTAATGACAATTTCGTCAATAGACGTTAACTTTAAAAGTTTAAATCCTGTCGCGGGTCAGAAATTAGTGATAGGTAATGGAATGAATGTTTCCTTTATGTGGGAACTCGAGATCGGGAAAGATGAAAAATCCACGATACCAATAAAGACTGACTTTCGTGTAAAATATATATCAGTTAATGATACTGAAGAATTAAACGATACACACGTTGACGATGATCCACTACATATACACAATCTAGAGAGAATTGAGAAAGCATGTAGTGTTTACAGATGCAACTTTGATATTACAGATTATGTGGTAAGAACTCATTAATTGATACGTTTAATATATATATAATTATATATTACATATTTAAATATTATTTATTTTAAATGAAAAGTCACGGATTAATGGTAACTTGTAATGATGTAGTAATACATGTTGACTTGTAAAAAACTGTGCATTCTTATATGTAGTATATAACGTTAACTTGTTTGTAACGATGCTTTCCAGACTTTATTCACAGTATCCTCGAAAGTTGAAACAAGTGGTGGTGGAGGAGAATTTTGTCGTGCTGGTAGTATGTGCCACTTGTGTCTTACAGTGATGCGCATGCCTAGTCTTAGCCCAAATCCTCCACCGCAGTTAATGTACGAGGTTCTGGCGGACCAAACTATGTGGGCGGTGTGTGGTCGGACAGCAGGCATTGTATCGTTAGAAATTGTAGAGAAACAAAGCGTTACATTAGACGTGATGCCTCTGACAAGTGGTTATTTGCCTCTCCCTGTTGTTAGATTATCTCGATATATACCTGCAACAGAATCGAAAAATGGTAAGTTTAAGTATTTTATATGTGTGACGTGTTATTTGATTTGTAAACAAATTTATCAAATTTTTATTGAAAATATTTACGATAATTTGAAAGACAAAGATATATTACGTTTGTTTCTAAGTTGTATGAATTTCTGTAATTGTTTTATTTGTTTCCATTTTAAGATGTCGTCCGTAATAAAAATGATTTAGGATCTGGTCCTCGATTAGAGCCATTTAGTCCGGGACAAGTATATAATGCCAGTAAAGCACAACAAGTGCATGTTCTGCCAGCAGCTCCATCAGAATCGAATTAAAGATGTATAAATTTTGTTGTCAAAGATGTACATGTTCTTTGATTCTGCGTGTAACAAGTCATGAACATCTTTATTTAGAGAGTAATCGCAAGTTGTTTTTTTTATATCAAAATGAATATATAATTATGTAAATACTTTATTTTATATTCATACAGTAGATAAGAATTATATTATCATATAAATTAATATTTTGAAACAGGTAAATATCGGCGTTGGATACAATAGTATAATATTTATTTATTTTAAGTGTTTACTTCAATTCTTTATTACCAAAGCCATTCAGCTTTTTAAAAAACTTGAACCTTTGGATTAATAATTATGTTAATGATGCCATAAAATGTCTTTATTTGAAAATTATGATTTCTAAAGTTTCTAGCTAAGTATATATTTTGTACTGAAACATTGTTTAATATACATAATTATTACATTTTTCAGTTGAATTACATTACACCGGAAAATAATCACGTTATTGCAACAATACCTACGTTATATCGAAAAAATATTAAAAAATATTCTATTTTTCAATAGTTCTTAACGATTCAGTTAAATGTTGAGAGGAAGTTTGCTACTCCTATGTGTCCTAAATTATGTACTTATATATTTTTTCATTTTTTATTTCTTTTGTATTTCACATTCATTTAAATTTATGAATCTTGCTCTGTTGTCTCTTTTTTCATTTAAAATATTTTAATATTCTATACCATCTTAATATCTTAAGAGAGATGGTAATATAAGAATTTTTTTAATATAAAATGCAAATATATGTAAAATTTGTACAAATATTTGTTAGCGATATACTCATAAGAGCTTGTGAATAAATGTTACATATTTCTATTATGCTAAATTGTAACATATAGTAATCCTTATGGACATACGTAAACTAGGCATTTATATAATGCTATGTAAAAATCTATATATTGTGTTTAATATTTATATTTTAATTAAAAAATACATCTATAGAAAAAAATCAATATACACATTTCTTAGTGTTTATTCATCAGAATTGGATATTATCAAAGTTTTCTTGTGTTGCCATGTTTTCTAGAATATTATGATTTTCTATTTATAATTTTTTAATTTGCAAATGTAAGATAATCATAAAATATTCTTAATTATTCATATTTATTAAGTTGCAAATATTTAAAAACTGATTATATATGATTTATACAAAACTATGTTTATTCAATTTTCTTATAGAAAGAACTTCTAAATAACGTAATTACATTTATTCTATTTATTATATTTGGCATATTCTGTTTTTATTGTTAATCTTAAGTCTAACAAGATACGTATATTCAAATAGATTTTTTATGTAATAATACAATAATTTTGGTGATAATATGTTATACCAAATATTTATATATACAAGTTGGAGAAATGCATAGTTTTATATATATATAAAATAAAATATACTTTAATCAAATATTTTATTGTATGTTATATATTCTAATAATTAGAATGTTATTATTATTTGTAGAGCTATTCTTATGTTTTTATAATATCGCAAAAGATTCCAGTAGTTTAACAATAAGTTAAATATATATTTAATTACACATTTCTCTTATATTTCTAACATTTTTATTAAAAGAGATTCAGTTATTTAATTAGTGCAACGTTTCTAAAGCTGTAATTTAGATTTACGTATTACTTTTCCTGTGCAAAAAAAATTTTATTTAAACAGTTATTACAATGTCCTGATTTAATACTCGAACGTATGTGGTTGTAGCTTCAAAAATAAATATAAACCAAATCTTACATATACTGTATCTACATAAACAAATATGTAATAATGTATCTTAGTCTCTTTTCGATTAGAATAAGTTATATTTGTATTTATTTCATACGAATATGGTAATATGATATTGGCCCTTTACAATCATACTCACAAACTGTGATATGTAGCTTCAAAATTTATAAAAACGAAAAAAGTCAATTTCTCGCGTAAAATTTATTCTCACACAGGATAAAATCATATTTAATTTATATTTCTGATTTAGAATGTATTGCACATGTTATATCAACTATGTATAATTATTTTAAAAGTTACGTAATTACACATTATTCTAAATAATGTTGATAATTATGTAAATGCTTGCATTTGATGTGTAATTCTAATTGTGATAAAGGATACTGTACATAGTTTTGTTATTTTTTAATATCAATAAATGAAATAAAATCATATATCGATATGTTAATGATTAAGAATAGGATTGTAAGATAGTTGTTGACTGGAACTCAATATCGGCTTTGTATTTTATGTCATATACAATAGTGAACGCTCTGTACGTATTAATTTAGTAGACTTCGTCAAGTATGCTATTCACATTAAACTAAGATTGCAAGTAAATAATCTTGTTACGATTTTTTAAATAAAACTTATTGCAACTGTATTGCAAGTCAGAAAATACTGTGTACAATAATTTTTATTTTTTTATAATGTGCGGAGATAATAAACTGTGTAAATGAAATTTGTATAGTAAATATACGTATCGACAATGAACGCAAGAAATGTTTTATTTACTATCAACAGAATACAAGACATACAAAATAATTAAGTGAAATGTAAAATATAGATAAATTTTCAGTGGGAATAATTTCTTAAGTTTGTTATCAGGTTGCAGATGTTGCAGGAATATCGAATATAATCCCATATTCTAAAATGATAATCTTGAGTCATATTTTTCCTCATTATCACTAAAGGAAGTTGTGGGTGTATAAGTTGAATCATCTCTCTGTCGATAGAAATACAGGTTCTATCATACTCGGTTGTATGAAGCCAAGTCATAACATCGTGTAGTCCTTCTCATTTACACTTTACATCTCTATATAAAATTTGTTAACTTTCATTTTAGATTAATAGCTAGGTTGTGGTTGCTGTATCAATAGTAAGCTAAATCTTCTCTTCATCGTGATCCTTTCTCTTGAATATTTGTCCTCGACAGAAAATCGAGCTGCAAAGACATTTAATATCAATCCTGTCATTATTGTCCTATGTGAAGTGTCTGTGCCATAAAAAATATATTAATAAATTACCTGGATGTGCGGATAAGGTAGGCTTTCCATTAGGATCCATTTTCTGTAAAAATTCAACCATTGTTGAAAAAAAGGAGGCGAGAAAATATAAAGAAAATCAGCTAAAAGATCTTATTATGAAGGAAAGAAAATTGGTATAGAGAAAATCATATTTTTTACGAGTTATGATAATGTAATCACATTACTTAAATTACGATAATGTAATCTTTCTTTTTAAATGCAGAATTTGCATTTAAGAAATAAGATTACAGAGATATGTAGTAATATATATTTTATTACGTTGCCAATATAATTAATGTTATTGCAATTGTGCATCAATTCTGTTATATATTGTAGCACGTTACGAGAAATCACCTGTAAAGTGTACACTCGATTTCCCTTGTCGTCCAAATAATACATGAGATACATTTTGAGATATATTTACTCCACTTGCAATTCTTTGCAACTTAACCTTCGTAGTTTCGTACAGCCGTACTTATATTTTGCAACTTTTTTCTTTAATGAATATACACGCAATACAGTACAATTCTAACCAAGCTGCACGTTCGGAAATAAACCGGAGTGAACGCTGCATTGATATGTTCGTACATAGAACGGAATACTTGTCAATAAAGAACGACGCGACAGCCAATGTTGCGCTACGTGTCCCACGTAGTCGCACAAGTCGTCGCTTCCTGTGTAAACGAGCCATTAGCGCGGTGTAACGTCAGTTTGAAGTTTTTACTCGAATGCTTTTTTTTACATTTTATTGTACCTGATTTATGATCCGCATACGATACGTTACGCTTACTTTAGGTATGTTAGAAAAAATGAGAAAATCTGCTTAGTCGACGTGTGTCGACGGTTTAAGTTTATCAGATAGCCACGTGGAATATATGTGTGCATAAGTATACATATAAAAAAATCTCGATTAATCACCGATGAAAAATAAATTTAAGCATGCCTGTTCTGTATATTATTATATACATAATTAATTTCTTTATGGCATGTGCTTTATAGGTCAATGACAAGCAGAAAATTGTTGCAGATCTACTTTTTCTGTTTGAACGTAACTAATCGTTCTGAAAAGAATAACAAAAGATGAATTGAGTTCCGTGGATTCTAAGCGGTAAGAGCAAAAGTGAAGTTCTCGATTCTACAGTTCTTGGATGGAATTTTTTCAAACGTTCACGGATTTTAATATTTCTTCTCAAAAATTTTTCTGTCAAAAGTATTACAACTTAAAGCAATTTGAATTTAAACAATAAACATTTTTACTTCGATTTTTTCATATAACGAAGATATAGGCAACAAATTATGATTTATGTTTTTAATTTTTATGTCAAAATTTTTTTTGCAGAAAAGCCAGAATTCTAACTCAAACTTTCCTGTTTTTAATTTACACTTTTTTTATTCTTCATTTTTCTCCTATCCTTTTACATTTTGTAATTACTCGCAAAATAATTCAATTTAAAATATATCCTCGAAATTTATAAAATGTTTTGGGATATTAACATTTTACAAAAATTTCATAGATTCATGTTCATATATACTTATCAATCAATTAAATTACATACTTATAAATCAATTAAATTACATGTAGTCAACTCAGAGATTTAAATATAGAGCACGAAACATCTGTCACGATTCCATCGTTCATATCTCGATCTTTTATAATTACAAATTAATCATCTCAATTTGTAATAATTTGCAAATTACTGATATTCATCGACATTTCACTCAGACGTAAAGACCGTTTCTGGATTGCTCCGAGGAAACCTTAAAAGAAAAGCGAATAAAGAGACGCTCAAGAGATCGCACGCACAAGATCCGACTTGCATATATACTTATTATCGTGTTTATTATCGGGTCTTACGCCGCATGACAGGTTGCCGGTCGCGGACGTAGGCGTGATGATGCTCGCCGGTGATTAGCCGGGAGGCATCCACCGGCGAGATGCACCGACCGCAGCTGCGTGTAGGCGCGCTGCTGATTGACAATTCCTCCTCGTGGCGAGGAGTTTGACGTATAGTGGACACGCGCACGGCCGCGACTGGTGCCATTCGGATAGTCAGTGTCACTTCCGCTGACCAAATCGCTGTCAGTGCTCGCCCGCGGCTTTATCGTCTACGACGATATTTATCGTCTCCGAACGTGCGCAAACGTTTATTCGCGAACGAGAAACGAAGAAACGCATTTTGCCCTGATGTTGCGCGGCCGTTTCCAAGGTAAACGATTGTTCACACAGAAACCTGTTGATTAATTGCGAAACGACGTGTCGCGAGTACAATTTCGCGGACACGGGAGTGAATTGTGACAGCGAGACGTATGAATTACTGGGATGCTGCTGGGCCCGCGGAAAACAGCATCAGCGCATTGCTGTCATCCGTGCGCGCGGCGCATCGATGGTGCTCGGCTTTTCCATTAATGATTATACAATAGGAAACGCGTAATCGTCCGCAATTAGTGCGAGTGTGTACAGGTGAAGGTCATCTGTGTATAGACGTTCGTGTAACAACTCACAGTCACACACGAGGCTGGTACGCTTTGTTGTTAGCTTGTTAGTCAGTCAACGAATTTTAAACGTAATCGATCATTCAAAAGAACATTTCTTTGACTAATTATAGAAAGTATTTCTCATTGCATGTCTAATAATAAATTTTCTTGAATTATGAATAATTTAACAAAAAATAATAATCAAATATATTTACATATTATATATAGTATAAATATATACATACAGTTTTTTTATTTATATAATATATATTTTATAAATATAAATATATATGTATATTTATACATAGATAAAAATATGTAAAGATTAAAATTAATACAGCAATTAATTACTTTAATGCACTTTATTCTTGTATATACGCTAGCACCGTCACTCCTGACAGATTTTTTCTCAGTAAAATACATTAAAGCAATTAATTGCTGTGTCAATTTTAAAATCTTCTTAAAATGTTTCTGGAATTATTTGCTCTTAAAATATTCCAGTTCGGAATTTATTGCTCTTTGTTTGAGTTAAAAAAATCTGTTAGGAGTGTGATGGTGTTAGTGCAAGAGTAAGGTATAATTAATCAAAATTCTCGATGTTTCTTTGCAATATCTTAGAATAAAAAAATAGCAAAAATTTTTGATATGTATACCTATTTTTTTCTTTACAGTACTCTGTACATTTTTTTTCGGAAGTAGAGATAGTGTAACGTGAAGTCAACACTCCCATCTTTGATATATTTATTTCCTACGAATGAGTAAGAGCAATAAATTCGTGACTAAGGCTATAAATTAGCAATAAATGAGCATTTAATTATGGCATATAGTCAAACTTTTTTTTTCATGAGATTACTAGGTTCACAGAGATGTTATAAATTAATGTTTAAATTAAGACATAAATAATAACAATGTCTGGTTGTAATTGCACAAAATACCAGATTTGAGTCAACTCGTAAATATTTTCGTGATAATTTAAAGGTTTGCTATGGATTGCTACTATATATACCAATGCAAGTGCTTTACTCGTTCGTATTATCGGCAAACCTTCGTTCGTAAAAAATAATCGCGCCGATATCGTCGCGGCAGCCTTAAATCTGCCTTACTCTACTAATCTCATTCAGTCTAGCGGTTAGAATCGATCGCAAATCGCGCGACACTTTGCGATACTTAAATATCGTTGGATTATCGACAACTACGTCGTTTCAGATGCAGCGGAAGAAAATTCGTTGGATTATTCAGGTACCGGAAGAATCGTATGTCCAGTCCGTCGAGCAACAAATCTTAAATACGAAAGGTAAGAGAAGTCAAATAACACAAAAATTCGAAAACTACATACCTCGAAGGGAATTCTAATCTTTCGAAGGCCGATCAAACATCTGATTAGTTTAGAAGTTCTATATTATCTAGTTATCTTCTTACGAATAGTCTTATTATAAATAGAAATCGTGCAAGTTAATTTGTGTAATATAAGCGTAATTCATTTCCATTTAATATAATTAAATTGTCATTTGACATTGTCATTAAATATATATGATAAAATTCTTGAAATGTAGTTAATGTACCATGTGAAACAATGCTTTGATTTGCTTGTTGCGTAATAATTGTTTAAGTAACACGATTGTCTGGCTATAAATTTAGCAACGGCTTCGTCGAAAACGTTTATTTGTAATAAACGGCATGTAAAATCCAAGATAAGATCATCTGCAAGAGAGAGATTGACATAACATCCATAATTTATTACGTATATAAATAAACATTCTGCTTGCCCAAGCCTTCGTTTCATAAAGTTTTATTGAGCAAAACTCTTGATTGTGAGTGTAGATATCTTAAATTACATTTAGGCTGATAAGAAAAGGTCGCGACATGAAAACATAGTATATCAATCAGACTGATTTTCAATTCGGATCTTCTATTAAAATGTCGTAAGTGAGAACTTGAAGGTTGAAAAATTTAAAACAATCTTCCATTGAAGACCGAGTTTACCTTGTACCTATTTATTACTTGCGGTAAAAAAAAAACAAAGGTGTCTTATATAATCGAAATAATATACTGTCGATAATCTCTAATACCTATATTTTCGTACACGTTATTATATAGAATATAATATATTTCATAAATGTCAAATAATTTAGTCATACGGCTTGCCAAAATAATGTATTATATGATTTGACATTATTATAGAATATACATTATACTCTATAACGTCAAATCATGTAATGTATTATTTCGGCAAACTATAATTAATTGTAAGTGAAATCAAATACGTATTATTTTGGCAAACTGCGTTTTACGGAACAATTCGCATATACATATATGATTATTTGTAATGATTGCTTACTTGTAATCTATTTTTTTAAATCCAATTATAACATGCATATTCTATAATAGCTCGATTTTATGTACTCTTCCGTTGTACTCGATAATAAATTCAATAAATTATTCGAGAATAAATTGAAATCCAAACATAATTGAAAAAGAGAATGTCATCATTTCGCATTTATATATAATTTTTACGGGAGATTTGCAGAAAGCACATTCACCATTTCTATAGTTATGCGACTAAAACTTGCGAAGACAGAAAATGCAGAGGATTTGCTACAATCTAGAATTCATGTCACGCCTAGACGTTGCTAGTAGTATTTTATTCTATTCATTATGCAAAGTCGTGACACCGTCGTGCACCGTCGTTTATATGATTATAAATAGAGATGATCGGCACGATCACGTTTTCGCATTGCGCTTTACTCCGTTTTCTCCTTTCAGCGCAACGTCTTTTTATAGATGATCGTCATTGTCTTTTACGGACGTAGTTCCTCCGTTGATGGATTACTCTGCCCGCGCTCCCTTTTCGCTCGTCTTATTAAATTTACTTCGAAACGCGTAAATATAACGTTGGAACAGGAATGCCGATGTTGCGGATAACATAGACGATGATATTGAGGCAATTTCAGTTCTGTGTGCTCAACTGTCGGCAAATAAATCTAGCGACTGCACTCGATTTGCGAGTGTCCTAAGGCGCAGTCGGCGGTGATGCGTCTGTATGAAAAAAAAGATAATGTTATCATTCCTTATCTATAACTTTACTTCTTTAAATACGATATAAACTGCAATATAAGAAATTATAAAATGTGGAAGGAGATCTGTCGGAAAGCGCGCATTAATATAACGACAGGATCTGACCTGATATTAATGGCATCTTCCAACAAACGTGCTTTGATTGCATTTTAACAAGTCAGTTATGTCAAGTACCAAGAAGGTATTTGATGCGTCGGCGCTAACTTCTGCGGAGATCACCCGACAGGTCGAAATCTGGGATACCGCGCAGTGTCGCGACGGGCTGCGTCCCATGAGGTCGTTCCGAGTTATGGAAAGTCCGATGCGCTCTTATTATAGAAGTTCCCTGACTCCGTAGCCGCGCTAGATTAACCGTGGACCGCTACCCGGGAATGACAAGTGTTCTCAGAAGCGAGTGAAACTAACAATCATTTAGAATGTGAAGTTTGTTTCAAATAGTACTTGCAAAAATATGATCTCTGTAGTATAGGAAGAATTTGAGTTGCTAGGACACTCCGAGTGACTTATACCTTCCATTAGCAAATGAGAAGAATTTGTTATTCCTTTGTGCTTGCAAAGCCAGCGATATTTAATGTATGATTGTCTTATCGTTCGCCGAATGCATTATTATAATTTTTCTTGATTTTGAATATTTTTTAATTGCAAGTTGATTGTTTTTCTTACTCCTGAAAAATTTTTACCTTTGAATATCACTCATAGTGGCGCGCAAATAGCAAATATATGTGTATAAATTGTATGGCATATACAGGTATGTCGCGTAAATAAAGTATTTATATATATGCATTATATCGGGCCTAATAACGATGATATGTAATATACTTTTTTTTATCTCGATTAAATAGGCGATTACATCTCTTGTTTCATCATAATTACCAATCTGACTGACCGTTTTAAATCACAATGCACGGATGTAATCAATGCACAGTCACTTATATCGAGATGGTGTACGTGTATGGTGTGTGCACAACACTCATTTAATTACATTCATAAAAAACTATTTACAAAATTTTCTATATGTTTTGAATTATTTACTTATTTAAAGAATCAAAAAATTATAAAATCAAGTTGTAAGATAGCAACTACTTTGAATAAAATTAGTTATGTAATATTTAATTGTAATTTTAATATATTTTGTGTAATTGTATTACATTATATAAAATTTATTATATTTATGTTATTTAATTCGCACAATTTACATTACAGTTATTTTTCGTTCCAGAGAGATGCGTGTCGCGTATTCAATTACTACTCATTGATTATAGCAAATCTATATTTTATGATAATTTTTACGTTAATACATTAATAATCGCAATGCGAATGATTAATGAAAAAAAATGCACAGCATTGGAATAATAAGAATAATCAAAGACTGTAGTGGAATACATGTCTGTGTGAAGATAAATTAATACAGAATGGACGATGATATATGTGAGTATAATAATATCAACGATTAGCATGTTTTTTCTATTGTGATTTTTAATATACTAATTTTTTGTGGAAATCCAATTTCTATTATTATTTTATAATTATATTTATAACATTCATAATTATAATATCAAGAAATAATTTGATATAGAAGATTTTGTTTTTATTTCAATATTATCATATTATCAGCGTTGCAATGTAATAACCATTTTTTATTTATGAACTTTGTTTCATTATTTGTCGTAAAAGCACGGAAAGTATTAAAGTGTTCGCAAATTTTATTTGTTGATTGTCTCATGTATTAAAAAGAATGCGTACACGATTATCATAAAGTACGATATACATTTCCCTTTTGCGTTTCTAAACCGCAAAGGATTAATAAATCTGATTTAACTCTTAATTTGTGCGGCTAATAATATTATCTTCCTTCTGCGGTCAGCAGTAGTTAAGAAGCTGAAAATAATAAAAAATAAATTCTCTGACAAATATGATATTTTGTCCATGAGTAAGATACTCATTTTAAAAACGGGAAAGAATAAGCGTTTTGTCAAAGAGAGCGAGATTGCGATAAAATTTATTTACAGCTTTCTTTATTTACACGCAATAATGCTTTATGTTCTTTCAAATGATGTACGACGGTGTTGCAACAAGCTAGAAAGGATAACCGTGGTATTGTTTTCATAATGGGAAACCATTGGTCTAGTAGTTTAAGTATTTCTTTGTCAACAGAATATTTATTGTACTTTCTCCTGTCGAAAGTGACATGCTTCTGATGTAATAAAACTGTATTAATCCCTTGCGTGTTGGAAAAAATATACGCTTCTACATAAAAGTGTTTTTGATGAAGACGTTATTGACTTTACGGAAATTGATTCTCTCTTCAGTGCTACTAAATCTTATTTAAGTTACGTGACGGGTTTTCAAAGCAATTTCCATAACTTGCAGTTAAATTATAAAAATTACTTTAAAAATATTCTTGTCTGTATATGTCAATTTACATAGAAATTTTATTTTGAGATTAAAAAGTTAAAGTTTTATCTATTTATTAAGAGAATACACATTACGGGGACATGTTATGGGGGAGGGAGGGACACACAAAAGTAACTTTTTTAGCGTACATAGTATAGTTTTACATCGTTTGTGTGTAACTACTGTAAAATAGCATGTTTATAACTGAAATTACATACATTGAGCACAATTAAGACAATAGTTAATCACAGCAATGTTATCGTGAAAAAGAACGTGTCATATCGCAGAACATACGCTGCAGATAAAAAAGGAGAAACATTTTCGAAGAATTGCAGTAGTTTTCTCGTTTTCGTACGATCTCGTGTAAGTTCTATAACTTCGGAAATAGCGGGAGGCTATCTTCCGAAATTGCGCGAGTGGACGAGCAGACAGAGATATTCGGCGATAAATGGCGGTCAAGGTATTCGTTATCACTGTAACTTTTCTGATATCAAGTTCTGTTAATAATTCGGCTATGCTTTTGATCGATTGTTTCGACATCGATTAATTTGCTAGATGTACTACTATATTTTATTATTAGCCACGCAATTTTCCATTAATAATTTTAAGTAAAAATGTAAATAAAAATGTTCATTTATAAAATTGTTAATTTTTTAGATAGAAAAAAATATATATAAATAACACACACACACACACACACACACACACACACACATTGCAAAACTTTTCTGATTTGGCAAAGAATTGGATCAATGCGCCTATATTAATAAAGTTATATATTATTGTTTTCATATTATAGGAAATAAATAATGCAGCTGTCAACATAGTGAATATTGATCA
>NW_012028686.1:1223250-1260531 GCF_000956235.1 Wasmannia auropunctata | reverse complement strand
CACACACACACACACACACACACGTATAAAATATGCTGAGCGTATAGAATATAGATATATCGCCGCAGTTTACAACGATAAATATTTCAATTAAAATCTAAAATTGCTCAATTTTACCACAACGCTATATTGAAGAATAATAAAAAAAAATAATTGAGTTTGTCAGCTTTAATTTATTAAAATTTCTTAATCCCCTTAGTATATCCTTAAAGCATAGCAAGCATATTCAATTACATTTTTATCAAAATATTAAACAAAAATATCAGAGTAATAAATCACACAATTTGTAGGAAATTTTCGTACACACCGTACACACCTATATGAGATTTATGAATCGAGAGCTTTAAAACACGCAGACAAAAATACTGTTCAAACAGCTGATGGTTTTACCTTAAGTAGCCCATAATACTAATTGGCATTACCGCAAACAGATACTAGATATGAAATTAATTAGATTCATACACGCAACGCGTGAACCAGGCGTGCGACCATGCATAACGCTATCGGTGAGGCCAATATGTAACGACATCAAGATGCTATCTCTGGGTTATTGACACGAGCATTTCCGTGATACACTTACAAACCACTATCGAGAATATATTAGGATTGGCGCAAAATGTACCAGTTATTCGTTGTATCGGGACGAAGATCAGAATTTTTAGTCCCGCATATTTCTAGTTTGATGATTCTCGTTAAAGATCGTTTAAAACTGAAAACAGATCGATCGTAAGATCTCTTCGGTTGCGGAGAGAAATGAAAGTTCATAGCAGAATTGGAATTCTTGTAACTTATAGAATTTACTTTAAGTATACATTAGATATATTTAAAGCGAAGATTTATATGAAGTGCTCGCGGGAACGCTGTTAATTATGGACTTATATATCCATTTTAAATCTTTTTAATCACAAGAAATATACTATAGAATCCATGTGAATCCATGTGAAATCCATGCGATATCCATGTGAAATCTATCACTTTTCATAAAATTGACCACTAAAATAAAATTCGTGGTATACGAGGTTTCATAATGAATAATTCATTATATCAATTTAGGATTTAAGACATTGTTATATTATTATACTGGTCGCGTTTAACAGGACGTTTATTTGCAACTGTTTTCTTCGCGCTGCTGATTGAATCATATATTTTTAGATTTAGAGTAATAGTCCTCTATCTCAGCAACAGAACTTTCAGTTGTAAAATAAACATTCTGCTGAACGCGGCCATTGTCTATATTCTAAATTTTACATGCACGAGAACTGTCTACCGTAGTCTACACACGTGCACACGAATCATCCCGCCTTCAGATCGTGCAGCTGATTGTAGATTTGAGTTTCGTTTGGCGGGCCGCAACCGCGAGCCCCCAGGACGCATCTATATACCTGTTTCATCAGTAGTATACTTCCTCTGGTTTCTGAATCCCTGTTTACCTGTGATACGCTGGGCCTTACGAAGCAAGGCCCAGTCACCTGATTCCGCGATCGAAAGGTCCCCTCACCTTGAGATTACTTCTTCGTTCTTTATTTGCAAACAATGGCATTATAAGGATCATTGAAACGTGTGCCACGGAAGACACGGACATAATACATATGAGAAAGAAACGATAATAATTAAGAATCTTACTCTGTGTAGAGTGTGAATAATGCAATTCATGACTTAATATTCACAATTACATTATATACTCATTACACGTAATACATTTCTGAAATGTGCTTCCTTTCTATTATTCTATTATTGTACATTATATACATATTAGTACACATATTATATACACATTATAGTATTTAATTATTTTTAATTCTACACGGAAAGAACAATTTTGCTGAATCCAGATCTGAAAATAATTTTTGTTTCAATAATCAAAATAATTTCGTGCGAAAGTCAAATGATTGCTAGAATATCAACACGTTTTACAGCAATGCTTATCAGTTTTAATATTCCAACAAATTATCTTGATGATTCAACAAAAAATTATTTTCAGATCTGTATTTAGCAAAATTTTTAGATCTTTGAACAAAATCGTTCTTTCCGTGTATGGTTATTTTAAATCTCTCTCTAAGCCCACGATCTTCAGCTTACATTGAAACTTATTTTCAATTAGAAATAACACACGCTATATCGAACATTCGTCCTCGTTTTTCCCTCAACGTAGGCTCAACGAAGACGCGATTGTAAAATTTTTATTATTTTCATTCCCTCGTACGCGCGCGGATTATCCGAGGGGACCCAACGGGCGTGCGCCTGGAGAAAGGGGAAATTCCCTCGCGATTGGAGCGAGAAGGAGCGCGATACGCAACGCGGAGGGTTTCGCAGCATCGCCGCGTCGGCGAGACGAGAACGGAGCTACGCCGCCGCCGTCGATGGTGCACCGTGGTGAGGGAAGTTGGGCCTTACGAGCTGCGTCCGAGGTTGCCAGTTCGCTCGTGGCTCGGCCGGCGTGCGCCGCGTTTGGCAGTCGACGATTGACGTTAGCTCGCGAGAGGAGGACGTGTGTCGTCGTACCGCCGTGTCTTCTGCTCCTTTTCCTGCGCTCGCGAGAGTCGTCGGCGTCGTTGTGTTGTGGCTCACCGCCGCGCGTCCGTCCGAAATCGACGGTTAGTGGCAGACCCGTGTGAAGATCGTGCGGGTCGATCGCGATGTTACGGTGTGTCTCGTCGCGCGGCCTCCGGCTACGACGACGGTCGTGAAGGCTCCAAACGGAGATCGCTCGCGAGACAGAGAGAGAAGGAGAAAGCTAAAGAGTTGATGCGTGCGAGCGCGCGTGCGGCGGGGCGACGAGTGCGTTGGTGCGGTGTGCGTATGTGTGTGCGCGCGCGTGAGTGCGTATCGTGTCCGGTGTGGCCGGTGTGCCTCTTGACTTGTCAGAATCAACAAGTGGCGTAGCATCCTCGTGTGGGCGCGTGCGCGCGCGCGAACGCGCCGATTCTAACCTCGGCGGTTAACTCCTTTTTTTACCTCGCGCGTGCATGCGCGTGTGTGCGATCCGATCGACGGCGTCGCGGCGCGTCGCCGGTGGCTGGATGCGATCGCGGCTCGTGTCTCTGGGTATTAACGTCGGCTGTCGTCCAAATATCTCAAGATGGAAGTCGTCTACATAGGTGCGTGCGTGTGTGTATGTATGTATGTTTACGTTTACGTTTACACACGTACGTATGTGGTGTGGTAAACGTATGACGTCGGCGTCGTATGTGGGCGTGTGGGCACGTCGTGGGGCCTCGCGCGGCGAGATTCTTTCTCTGTTCCGCACGTGGCCACCTCGCGCGCGTGTCATTTTGCACCTGGCAAATGCAAGCCTCTCCTCGCTGTGTGCAGGATCTTTTCGGAGCGCGGCCTTGAACGATATCGCTTAAATCTGACGCGATCTTTCGATATAATTGTTCGGGATATTAATTGTGACGCTCGAAGGTAAACTCGAAGGTATTGCGCGACATCGCAATGCTTTTCGATAATACAACAGATAGTCGTTATACTCGGCAATCTTTATCTAACAAGTCATTATCATTTTTGAGAATTTTACAATGATTATTAGACTCGTCATCAAGAAATATTTCTGATATTTATCTGCGTGTCACAATTATGCCGACTGATCCTATTCATTTCTATTCGTTAGCCGTGTACTGTCGTTTCTTACATCGTGACATCTTCTACGTGTATCAGAGTTTTTACGACTACAGTACGACTTCTTTTAATCACACGATCTTAATTAGTTTGGCCTTCCGCTTTAAAATGTGTCTGATTAGTTTGTTATTGCAACATACAAGCATAAATATGAAAACTTTAGAAAATCCATGAGATGAGTCATAGTACTCACAGTCTTATCTTTGAAGCCTTATGATTTCGTAGATCGTCTTGTCAAGTATGAATATTTGTATTCCTAAACTCAACATTAAATTTTACAAAAAAAAAACGCGATACGTGGAAGGGGGGAAACTGATAAGAGTTTCGTTCTTGCTTTCACTTTCATCTAATTATAATATTTCAAATGATTTTTATTGCGTAATAAATCCAACCTTTATCTATCGTGTAAAAACGTCACATTGAATAAATTGTGCTCAATCGCTTGATTTACGTCAATGTACTTTTTTTATTGTTCTGTATACATATATATATATATATATATATATATAGGTATATATATACCTTCATAACTACTTGAATATAAAGGCCGGTTGAACTTCTTGCACGGTTCAGCTTTTCTCTTTTTCTCTTCGTGTTGAAGAAAAAGAGAAAAGATGAACGATGCAAGAAGTTTAGCTAAAAAGAACACGCCTATATACAGTTGCCTGGCCACGTTTTTCGTGTTGTCACCCGCAGTAGGCAATGGAAGTATCTACGTCCCGAGCGCGTAACTTATCTTATCTTGAAATTATTTGCGCTCGGCGCGCGGGAACTCGGCGAAAGGCATGCATACGTCAGAATTGAGGATCAGTACACGTGCATGTTAAGAGCTTACGAGCGCTGACACTGATTTCAGTACGCACGTGCCTATACCCATTTACACCTGTGTGCATAGAAAAGTCCATTGGTAAAATGCGACGAGAATGTTTATTTAGCTACGAAATGTAACTCTATATTAAATTAATATGTCGCTGATTTACACTATTATCATTACGTATACATATTAGAGCTTTTAAAAGTCGTCGCGGTGACATACGTGCGATACGTCACGTATGTTTTATTGAGTCATTGAGCACGCGATATACAATCTTGAGTTTGAATTGGTTTTGTAAAATTTGAGTTTCATACAAAATTACTGTACCGTCAAAAAGATGACGCGCGCACGCAAAAACGATCATGTTGTATTAATATATACAGTTATGCAAATATATTGGCATAAATAAAATATTAATTTAAATGTTGTAACAATGTGTCGTTAGAGATTATTACAAACGTGAAACAATGTGTCGTTGGACTATTACAAATATGACGGACAAATAGATTTAAATAAATTGTAGAATGCAAATTGAGAAATAAATAACTGGAAACAAATTTGTGAACAAATTGCCATATTAGTTCGTTTAAATTATTGCGGAATATTTTTACATACTAAAAAAGATTTACTTTTTAAAAAATACAGTCAAGCATCGTTAGTTTTAACAGATTGGAAATATCCTAATGTAACTTGTTATTACTGTTTATGTTAATAAATATTTATTATTATCAATAATAAATATTTATTATTTTTTTTTATGAAGAAGCTTATGTTTTGTAGGCCCCTATTAAACTATTATAAAATTTAGATCATAAAAAATATATGTATAACGTAATTGCAAATATAATTCTAGTTTACAAAGAAAATACGTATTTCGACGTTATTAGCTTCTTTAACAAGAGAACAAATAATTTACTGCAAATTATTTTTTATAATTCAGCTGCATAGGGCGGTATTTATAAAGAATTGACGTTTGCATCATGAAACTACATCATTTGCAAATTGCAACACGCGCTACGGACTTAAATATGTAATTGTAAATTTAAATGCTCTCCTACAAACCAGGCTAATTGGTCGTTAATTTAATTAGCATTAATACTTTCTATTCGATTAAATTTTCCTCGTTTAGATCGCACGTTCCCTGAACGTTGCTGTATTCGTTGTAGCAGGCCAATGAACCATTACTAAATGTTACGATCAACATATTTCTGTATAGTATTTAGAAAGTCGTTCTAGTTTGGTAATATTTATATTATTATGTTTACAGGAGTTATTTATGCAGAATTCGATATAGATCAAAGCATGAAAAAGCAGCTCCTTTTAGAGAAAATTCACACAAGATTTATATTGCACTAATTAATTGATTAAATTTGAGTAAAATAATTGCTATAATACCCGGAGTTATTAAATAAATGACATTATTATTTATATGTAATGAATAAAAAATAAAAACATAAAGCCTTAAAAATATATATATATTTTTTCTTTTCAGTTCTAAGAATTAGAAAAAGACGAAGAGTAAGTTAAACCGGGATTAAAGTTAATCTTTATTGGCGGAAACGAGCAATAGAGTTTCGAATCTTCAACAAAAAACGTTATCACATGTGACAATTGTCAGAAATTAAAAAAGCATCTTGTATTTATAACATATATGTATATGTATATTAAAAATTAATTTACAATAAAGTATTTACACTACAATGAATTCGATATCGTTCATAATATATATCATAATAAAAACACGTAAATATTTTTTTAAGTGCATAAATTGGCCGAAATACAATATATATATATATATATATATATATATATATATACTGATGAACACAGACAGCTGCATCGATTAATCAACGCTTTGCCACTCCCCTCATTTTTTGTTCAATTAAAAATGCATGTATTACATCATGATGTTAACGATATTGGTCCCACCCTATGTACCAGCCTTACAACTGATTTTACATTACTTACTTATTCGATTATTCTACTAATTAAAATAAGATGATTACATTGAAGAAAGAAAGAAAGAGAGAGAGAGAGAGAGAGAGAGAGAGAGAGATATTCCATCTCTCAACGATCGATCTCTCTGAAATTAACATTATTTTCAGGAATGATAAAGTTTTGATCCTTTTCTAGAATTTCTGATCTGACACTTTAAAAAGAGCTCTAACGATTAAACAAGAAGAAAAATAAGAATCTGAAAATACGAAATGCTTATATTTCGCGTTGTCATAATAATAAATCGTAATATTTTTATTTTAATTGATGTTAATGTTTTTTCATGAAACTTTTGAAGCGATATAAAAAATTCTCAATGTTAGATTTCTAAAGGAAAAAAAAATAATTTCTTCATGGAGCTTTATCAGCAAATTTTATTCCGAGATACGACAAATTGCCGGTATGGCTTTCAATCGGCGCCTGATAATCATCACGTGAGAAACACATAACGCGCACCCATCCGGACTGGCTCACGTTCCCATACGGACCCTTGATAATTTCGTTAGCTACCGAGCTCGTTGTCATAGTTGAACACTCTCGTGAAGGCACGCACTGGCATTATTCGGTCCCATCAGAACGTTTGACCCGCGAAACCTTTCATAGCGTGGTTAGGGCCAACGACACGCGTGCTACAGGCACATTCACAGAGGGAAGAAGTGTGCCGCACTCGCACAGCCGGTATAGTGGTCCGCATTGTCAGCTCGTTTAAACAATTGTTCGCTACGCGGTCGGTTTATTTGCATAGTAGGTATACATGCTGCTCCCGGCGTACGCGCCCAGCTTGGCGCCATCGAGCCGGAGAGATTCAGCCGGTGGCACATTTAGGTTTTTGTTATCTAATTATTCTAATATATACGACATTCTGATCTATGCGGATTCAGATTATCACACTGTCCCACAGAAAAAAAAAACGAAAGTCTTAATATGAATTAGCGTACAAAATCTATTAAAGAAGTGTTTTTGATGTATTGTATATGTCTCATTAATTTCTTTACGTTTCACACATACACTGAGAGAAAAATGTTCGGTATTTGCAACTGTAATTGCATAGTAAAATAATTAATATGGTTAGTACTATTTTTATTCGTTATTCCTATAATTTTAGTAATAATAATTATATTTACAGTTCTACCGAACATATGTACAGTTGGCGCCGAAAATTACTATACATTATGTTAATTGCAATTGTTTTCTTCTCTCAGTGCATATCTTATTAAATTTTAATGACATTCACGACTTTGAAATTATTTTTATAAGACATTCGTTTTATAGAAAACTATTTCTTTAATTTCGGTAAACGGTTTATCGAAAATTTATTTATTGGCTAATGCTTTAAATTTATACGTATTAAAATTTTCCAAGAGATTTATCCCGCGACTTTTCATATTTTTAATGCTAAGCGCGATTTTACGTCGCGTTCTTTTAACATGAATCATGTTTTATATGACACAAACGACCACGTTGTTCGTGATGATTGTAAGTGCGTGTAAGTAAGAATATTGTACGGAGGATCGTAATCTTTATTCTGGGTCACATGTAGCGCTAGAGACGCGGCCATCTGATTCTGGATTTTATTCGTCACACATGAAAACTACGTTCATTGCCAGTATAGGGCGAGAGAAGCCAGCTGCAACTAAACGAGAATGCGGGCTGAATTGGCCATGGCATTAGCTGGGCGATAGGCGAGTTGCGGCGTTCGTTCGATTAAGCCGATTGGTTTTTCGCGTGTAAATTCGCACTTTTCGCTGCAACCGCACGGTCGCAAATTATCCCGACGAAAGCAATATAAAGTGTGCAATCCGGTTTATCGCTGAATAAGCGATAGGCGCTCGCCGAGTTCGTTTTTCCATCGTTTCGCGTCTCTCTGTTCCCCCTCGCGCTTCCCACTTAACGGAGAGACGAGAAGAAGTGCTTTCGATAATCTCTTTTAAAGGCCCCGTCACAGAAAGACTTAAAGAATTAGTTACTCGCAGATCGACGACTCGGTAATCTTCGGTTATTTTCATTCGCGTGAATTCCAGTGGTAGATTGTTCCGTTCGATTTAAAGGGAAAAGGCACGAGAAACGGCGTATCTAATCGACTAGTAGAACGGTTAAGAATGGTATTAACTTGCGCCAGAAGATATTATCTTGATCGATAGTATGCTGTAAAAAATGATATAACCTTGGCAACTGATACTCGATCTTAAGACAGCACTACTGCAGCAAAACAAATCCAGAATGCCGCGAATGGTGTAATTATCTCCGGCGTGAACATCATTAATAGTGCGAGACGTGTAATTACCGCTCAATATCACCGCATTTTTTTCAGAATATTGCGAAATATTAAGTTTATTATCAGAGTTTATAGATCACCAAAATAAATTGAGATTAGATTCATTATAGATAATCAAATATTTAATGGATTATTACTGTAAAGACAGTGCTATTGCTACTACTACATAAAAAGAACGATTTTGTTAAAAGGTCTAAAAATTTTGCTAAATACAGATTTGAAAATAATTTTTTGTTGAATCATCAAAATAATTTGTTGGAATGTTAAAACTAATAAGCATTGTTATAAAATGTTTTGATATTCTAGTAATCATTTTGACTTTTGCACAAAATTATTTTGACTATTGAACAAAAATTACTTTCAGATCTGGATTCAGCAAAACTGTTCTTTCCGTGTAAGACGTACTATTGAAAACAATTTAAAAAGAGAACTTGTGTGTGTGCGTGTTAACCTATTCTTTAACAAAGACTATAAAAATGTATGTTAGTATATATTTGATTAGATTTTACAAACTGGACAATTTCTATTTGGCATCTTATTTTATTTATATATAATAATTGTGTATAACTATGATATTATATTATTTTAATAAAAAGAAAAACCGTTTGCGTCAATAAGAAAATATTAAAAGTATTGAGAGCATATCTGTCAATTAGATATCTTTTTTGCCGTTGCAAGTTTAAAGCGCGCACACGGAAAGAACGATTTTATTGAAAGGTCTAAAAATTGTGCTAAAAACAGATCTGAAAATAACTTTTTATTGAATCATCAAAATAATTTGTTGGAATGTTAAAACTGATAAGCATTGCTATAAAATGTTTTGATATTCTAGTAATTATTTTGACTTTCATACAAAATTATTTTGATTATTGAACAAAAATTATTTTCAAATCTGGATTCAGCAAAATTGTTCTTTTTGTGCAGAGATCTCAAAAAGAAAAATATTATTATAATGAAATAACAAGATGCAAAAGAAGAAAATCTCTTTTCGTAGAAGATCGTTCATTCTGAAAAATTTCAATCGGTCGATTTGATGTGTTTGATTTTTCTGTAGTTGAGAAGAGGAGAGGCCGCGCGTCGATGGGAATCTAGCTAAGTTTAGCGATAGTTTCACGTGACTGGCACTGTTTCCCCAACGAAGTGTTATCGATGTGTTAACTTGTGGTTCGTTCAACCCTCGCGATTGTCGGTTATGCAAACGCAGCTTTCAGTCGATTAACGATGCAATAAACGGTTATCGCATCAAACGTGCAACGTAAACTTATCTAGATTGATTTAAATAATCAAATTTTCATTATAGTCGTGTTTATGATGTATTTATTTATATTTTGATGATAAATTTTTGTTTTATAACTTGATAAGACAGTCCGGTGTAATTTTTCGTACAGAAAAAATTAATTTCGTTTCCTTGATATTTTAAAAATGCCACAACTGCTTTAATTTTACAAGCTATTAACAATATTACAGTAGTCAATAATAATATAATTCAAAATTTAAAAATTTAATTTTACGAATCATGGATATAAAATTTTGGACAGTATCTTATCAAAAGAATAGCTAAAGATGATACTTATTTTCGAAATTTGATGTAGAAATTATTACAACATTAAAATATAAAATTAAAAAATATCAGTAAAATAAAGAGTTATGAAGTATGTTAACAAATATTGACGTTAAAATATAATTTTCTAAGAACGGTGCATACTTTGAGCCACACATGCGTGTGCTAATTTATAGTAAAGCGAAGTATTTACAGACACAAGTCCTCTGTTTGCTTAATGGTGGTATGTTACTGTTTATACTATATGCTTTGAAAGAAAATGAGCGGATGTGCATACCTAAACAGAGTCGTTCTTAGACCAAGTCGGATTTTAACAAATATTTTCTGACCAACTTGACATAAAATATATTCCATTATAAAGTTATAATGGCAATAGTTTATATACGTGTGCACCTGATTTTAATAGAAGAAAAATGCCTATTTGAATCGTGGATTTATGAATAAATAACTGGATTTTGATTTTATTTTTCTTTGATCACATGTAAAAGATAAACAAATCCTTAATTCTTAACACATATATTAAGTTTGGTATGTTTAAATTTTATATTGTAAAAACTTAAATTTTTAATGTGCCATATAAATTATGTGCTTAAATTTTTGCGTGCTATATGATTTAATTAATATTGTACGTATTAATATCATATACAATTCGTAATTAACGACCACGGTATTAATAGTTTATCATAAAATTTGGGTCATTATTATCAGTTATCCCTTCAAAAATCAGTTACATCTCAATCTTCGTTATAAACGTACGTTTAAGATCTTTGTCGAGTTAATTATCCACATTAAATGTTGATACACGCGTCAGCACTATTTTTTCACATTCCTGACATAATGAGAAATCGTTATATGCACGATTCAGACCTCGGTACGGCGTGATAAGATCCTTTGACAGAAGATGTACGGGCGTTCGGAGAAAGAAATCGCCGGATCGTACATAAGAAACTCGTTGCACCATATTCGGAAGCGCCGTATTTTCGCAGGACTGGACGAAGATATCTTACCGCCCTGAACAGAACCGCAATTTTTGCGCTTATTAATTAGCGCCTACCTTTTAACGGAGATCGTCAATAATATTATTTGGGGTTTAAATAAATCATTTATTGGTTTTACACTTGGCCATTAATTTCTACACGTTGGTAATTTCGACAATCTTTTGTTACATATAGAATATTATACAATTTAACCGATTACAGCAACATCAACGAACGTCAGATTAACAGATAATCTGATTTCTCTTTGTCTGATTAATTTATAATCAGACAAAGTGAATCAGTAATAAAATATAAAAATAATAAAAATATAACATCGCGTTTGTGTGTATAAAAATATAACACAATGATAAATAAAATAAAAATTACTAGAGTCTATTCTTCTTTCTATTTGTCTTCTGAATCGACAATCTCGTTAATTTTTATAATGATTCTTTCTGTAATGACCCTGAGCTTTTATGAGGTAAGCTCCAGGGCGACCAGGACTTCCGCACGAAACAGACTGTCTTGCGTGCGTTGATCTCACGGCTTACTTTACTTTAAGTACATGATCACCATTTGCGATTTCTTCCCGCCTGCATGTTACTCACGTAAATTACGTTTCCTAAGAGATAGGTACGTCCATTCATTCATTCATCGGTAACGTCTGTCGGTTAGTGTTTTCCTTGAGACTTCGTTAAAGAGCGCTATCGATTATAGATGACTTCCAGTTTCCAAATGGGGAGTTGAGTATTCTGGACCGCCAAGCGTACTGAATGGCACGTTGCATTTATGGAAAGAGGAAAGAGAGTTCTCTCCGCGTTTGGGGATTGACGTAAAATGTTTGCATGTTATTTTTTTCACACGATTATCGATCGGAAAATACGATACAGAATTTTTTTTTCGAATACTCGCGAGAAGTGATAAACGGACAGAAATACAATTTAAAAATTATCACTGACAAGATCCTTTCGTGCGTTGCGTGACGGTGATACTTGTGAGTTTTTTTTTCCACGTGGCGCTAATTTAATATGCAGCGATGCAAGTGGCGCGTGTCGCTCGTCTAAATATAATTCTTCAGACGTGACAGAAGTATACTGGAAGGATATATATATTTCGCGAAAACGCGTGCGGGAATAACGATTCCACATCAGTAAACATAAAGCGCTTAAAATGCGTGAAAGCTGACATCACCTATCTTTCTATTTTTATCGGCGTGCCGATGCTCGTAGCTTCCTTATAAGCTGGTTGCATCACGACGCATGAAATCAGCATGCGATCAATTCGCCACCGCCGTGATGGTGACGAGTCGGTCGACAGCATATACCGTCTCGTGTACTTAGCAATCCGATAAAGTGAACAGGTACTTACAGTATTTGCGACTTGCCGTCTCGGTCGACCTAAATTTCGAGTTTACTGCTTCAGTCACCGAGGTCAACTAGTGTCAACGCGATAGATGATGATGAGCCGCCGTTGCTGCGTCGCGGCAAATAATTCTACGAGCGAGTAAAACCGTCAGCAGATCAACGACTGTTGCCCCACTTAATGTATTATAAATTGCGAAAGTATTCTAAGCATTCTGTCGTAGATCGAATAATTGAGGATCTCTCCGTGGCAAAGTGACATTCGCGCGAAGTCTCTTCTTTGCTGAAATAAATGAATTTTGCCCACATGAAAAGAACGATTTCGCTGGAAAGTCTAAAAATTTTGCGGATACAGATCTGAAGATAATTTTGTTGGAAATTCAAATTGGTTGCTAGAACATCAAAACGTTTTACAATGCTTCTCATTTTTGAGTTTCCAACAAAATTATTTCGATGATCAAATAAAATTATTTTCAGATCTGTATTCAGCAAAATTGTTAGACCTTCCAGCAAAACCTTCGTTTTTTCCGTGTAGAATAGATAAGCTATATCGTGGAATAAATACATGTTTATTTTTGTTATCAAAGAAGTCACATATCTCAGTTTTCTTCTGAATTATGATTACCGATTATTTCTTAGTATGATAAGAGATATTTCACGAGAAACTGTAAACCTTAATAATTTTCGATGATCCTATAATGCAAATCTGATAGTAAATTATAAACAAAGAAAAATATAGATTATATTCGCGGAATAACTAATCAATGTCAACGTTGCATAAGCGATGAATTATTTCTGCATTTTTGCATTAATTATATGTACATACATATATGTATAATGTTAGATCATAAATGTACATATGTTGACACAAAGCATGCACATATTATTTATCATTTTTTAATTGTTAATTTGGCTCGATTATTACGATTGGATTGTCTAAACTATTTTAAACATGCTCAATTCACGTTTGCACACAAAACGCAAAAATCTAAGAAGTGTTCTTCGATTTTCACCGATTATATATGTTATCAATTATCGGATTATTAAAAGAGAAAATTTTGGAAAAATGATAACTAAATTTAATAACATATTTGATGGTTATACGTCAATTTATCGGATTGTAATATTAGTTACATGAAATATATAACCTCTGTAATTTCATATAAATATTGAATATTACATAATTTTGAAGTATTTCTCTTAGAATGTTTTAAGATTTGCCAAATTTCTCGAAAAGTTTATTAATTATAATAATTATAACAATGTTGCAGATGAGCGAGAAGACGTGCAGAAGAAGACGTTCGCCAAATGGATAAATTCGCAGCTTCTCAAGGTAAAGGATCTTGTTCGGTCCAATTACCATTCGCCTGTTATTATACACACTCCATTTATTCGCGGGGCTGTACCGCATGCACGGTATGCGAGGAGTTTCGCTCTTAAATCTCTCCATGCGTGGAACGTAATAAGTATCTACTTGTTACGCGTGTCTGTATCTTTACGTTCGTTATCTCTTAACGCGATATAATAGCATGTCGAGGGATGCTTTCAACGAGGAAAAAAAAATCCGCGAGACGGATGTTTAATCGGTCTTATTTTCTGTAGAATCATCACGACCCGATCAGTGATCTGTTCATCGACTTACGAGATGGAAATCGCTTGCTGTCACTGCTGGAAGTGCTCACTTCTAAGACTTACGTAAGTATGCCGCGTGCAGCCTATCTGCATGCATGCACCGCGCGATAATCGCTTAGCGCGGCTTAGCGGCGATCCGTGATTTTGCGCGAGTTTTTCCCCCGACGTCGACGATAGACACGCACTGTCGAAAGTGCTGTTAGATCGCATGGAGGTGATCGTTAGAACATCTCCTGATGGTCCCGACGGCGCTTCCTAATAAAATTATTCCTCATGCATACCGCGTCAGCAACACTCATGCGCTCGCCGTGGCGAATTGCGAGCAGGTGCGCGTGCATCGGGGGATATTTGCATAAGAGTGCACGATTACGAATGCACGGTAGGCGTAAGAATGTTCCATTCTCGAGATATAATACCGCGCCGCGACATTTGCATTGCCCCACGTAGGTGGTTCGCTTTCATCGTTGAAATTTATTTTGCACAATGGCCCATATAGAATTAGAACGCTTTATGTTAAAACAGGTCGAACGAGCTCCAGTATAATTGTGTGTATTTTTTCTTTAAAACGAAGATAACATAATAGCGGAGATATTTGTTTTACAGAAACGAGAACGCGGTCGGATGCGAGTGCATCATCTCAATAACGTTAATAAAGCATTGCAAATTCTTGAACAAAATAATGTAAGTATATAACTGCGGCATTTATACTGTATTATGCTAAGAATTATTTAACTGCCAAACGAAATTACTGCTCGATAGAATTGCGAACCAGAAGCAGATCGCGAAGACAAATCTTATTTTATTTTATATTAATTAGAAAATATTGTTTATATAAATAAATTATATAAATTTCTGTCAGTGCTATATACATGTAATATTATATGATATTTTAGGTGAAACTTGTCAATATTAGTAGCAATGATATTGTTGATGGTAATCCTAAATTGACACTTGGTTTGGTGTGGAGTATTATTCTTCATTGGCAAGTAAGTTTCCGATGATATTTTTTATACAAATATTAAATTATATAAATTATCATAGAATTCTTTTTTATTTCGATTTGTAATAATTTAATTCATATCATTTCTAATGTTGGCGATAATATCTTTCTAATTATATGCCGCAGACTATCATTAATAAGAAAAAAAATGTAAATTAAATCCTATTTAATTTAAAATCTGATTATAATATGCCTTTGATATATAAGCAGTTTATTGTTCATGTCACGAAGTTTTAATTTATCATACGAAACGGAATCTAATTTATGCGCGAGACGATTTTCTATTTTCAAATTTAGAGGATATTGGAAAGTCTCTAAACGAAATTTAATTTACGAGTGTATGGCTTAATATAGGACAAAAATAATTTTAACACTAATATTGAAGAAATAACGTATTTACCTTTAGTGAGAATTGAACTCTTAACCTTTCTTAATTTAGATTTGTAATCAAATAGAAACGGCAATGTATAAAATATTTTCTTTTTACTCTATAATTGATAAAAACAGAAAATATCTTTAAAACGAAAGCATTTCAGTTAAATTTGTATTCTGGTTTTTATTGGTATGTCGCTCGATTAATTATTTCAAATTTATTATTAATCAACTTTTTTGTGTTTACGTAAACAGGTGCATTATCACTTGAAAGATTTAATGACAGAATTACAACAGACCAATTTAGAAAAAACTCTCCTTGCTTGGTGTCGTCAAAACTCGCAGGTAATATATAAAAATATTACAAATATGTAATATTCGTATATCGAATATCGTTAAAATAAAGTAACAATAATTTATTGTTTTTTTTAAATAGAATTATCCTGGTGTTGATATTAAAAATTTTACAACGTCTTGGTCGGACGGCTTAGCATTTAACGCAATCTTACACAAGTGGAAATCTCACTTGTTCGACTTTAATAATATCGCGCGTAAACATCCAAATGCTAGATTGGATCATGCTTTTCGGCTCGCACAAGAACATCTTGATATTGAACGTCTTCTGGATCCCGAAGGTAATTTAATTCAAGATATTTTCTTATATATAATGATGATAATTCTTTTTTTTTTTGTATCTTATGTATTTGACACGAAAATTTTCAATCGCATCACAGTTTAGTTTTCAAAAATATATAGAAAATTGTAAAATCTATCAAAATATCTACAATTTGCTCTAGCAAGTCGATGTTACATCATTTTGTTATATTTTATTTCAGATGTCAATACTTCAGTACCGGATAAAAAATCCATAATGATGTACGTTACGTGTCTCTTTCAATCGTTACCGCATTCTGGAGACGACATTGGTGAACTAGATCTTTCAATCGCAAGTGACAGTACTCCAGTTAGTCCCGTTACAACACCAGGAACAGAGGTATCTGTGGAATCGTGATTTAGCAAAATAATCGTGAATTACATCGTATCAACGTATGATATAAATAAAAAAATTAATTTACAGAGTACTCTAACGTTCGGCAATTTCGGAATGCCAGCATCCCGCCCGATGAGTTTAGCTACAAACGTTTCCGTCGAGCTTGGCGGTTATCAGGTTGCGCTGGAGGATGTTCTAACGTGGCTTTTGGAGGCAGAGGATAAACTGAATCATGCCCCCGAGCCAGGCTCGACTCTAGACATGCTGAAACAACAATTCCACGAGCATGAAACGTTCTTGATGGAACTATCCGGTCATCAAGATGGAGTAGGAACTGTTTTAGAGGAAGGTGCGAGATTGTTAGCTGAAGGCGGATTGCATAAAGATGAAGAGCATGAGGTTCGCGTGCAGATGTCTTTACTGAATTCTCGCTGGGAAGGACTTCGAATGCGCGCTATGGAAAGGCAAACAAGAATTCACGAGGTATATATATATATATTTATTTTGTCGATAAAAATAATATAATGCAAAGAGATATTTAATATATGTAATATTATATATAATAATTGACTTTCACTTATTTCTTACAAATAAAATCTATGACTATTTCTAGGTCCTGATGCAAATGCAACAGGCTCAGCTAGATGCATTACGACAATGGTTGACAAAAACGGAAGATCGAATTTCGATGATGGCAGCAATCGAATTAAATCCAGCGACCTTCGAGGAACAACTGAAACATCTCAATGAATTAGAACAGGATATTCATGCGCAACAAGACGTGGTCGATGGTATGAGGAACATGGTAGTGGTCGTGGACGAAGACAATTCCGAGGCGGTTTACGCGCAAATGGAAGATCAGTTGTCTGCTCTCGGTGAACGTTGGAGTCACATCTGCCAGTGGAAAGAGGAACGACGTCAGCGATTGGAATCTCTGTCTGCGCTTTGGCAGAACATTACCGATGATTACAAAAAGTTGGTAGCATGGTTGAACGAAACGGAAATTACATTAAAGCAAATGGAAGCCAATCCGGCGTCGGAATTCGGCGAAGTATTGGACAGAATAAAGAAGTTGCAAATCCTTAAAGCGGAAATGGATATAAATCAGAAGAAATTAACATCTCTACAAGAATCAATTCAGAATTTAGAAGGTAACAGTTCGTCTTCAGAATACGCGACTATTCTGGAAAAGATCGAAAACCTGCAGGATCGATGGGAAGCCGTTGGACAAATCATGGAAGTTCAATCCCAAAGGGTAATTTAAGAATATTTTGTTGGGTGATTTAGAATATTATGTTTTAGATAAATATATATATTTTGCTCTTTAATTCTTACCTCTATTGTATTGTGCATTAGATAACAAATTCTGGATTTGAGTTTGACTTGACGTCCGAAGAGAATATTACCATTAAAGGAAACGATTGGATGTCGGAAACGGTAACAAGTATAGCATATAAAGACGAGATTACTGCAACAGTACGTTTACCTTTCCTCATTTCTGTCAATATTTTTCGCATTCGGCTTTTCTCCGGCTTACATAATATTTCTCTTTTCAGTCAACGCCACATAGCGATTCGAAGAAACGGCGTGTTGATAATATTATTAAACAAGAGTTTGAATCGGCATTACTTCGTCTATATAAATGGTTAGATTATGTCGACTTAGAAATTGGCCGTTCGGAGGGAGTATTTGATGAATTAAGCGTGGAAGAGAAAAAAGTTGTTTACGAAGATACTTTTGCGGACATGGACTCGCACAAAAATGATTATGATAAAGTTCTCGAAATTGGCAAACAGTTCATCGACCAGTTAAAAAATGCGAACGAATCCACCGAAGAAGAGGAAACCAAGATTAAGGACATACAGAATTGTTGGACGGCGACAAATAATCGTCTTCAAGAGATAAAGAGACGCATAGATTATTTGGAGGAGGTAAAGAAGTTCCGGACTGAATTAGCTAGTCTAAATTTGATGTTGGAAAGTTACACCAAGTGGTTCGAAATGAATAAAGAAAACAATCAGATAGAACTATTTAGGGTAAGGCTAAAATTAATGTCTTTTCTAATGTAATTTAAAATTTTTAACGTGCAATATTTTAATGCTTAATTTTAAAATATTTTATTCAGGTCAAATTGAAATCAATGAAATCCCATGACGAGCGCATAAAAAAGATGATTGAAAAAGCAAAAGAGCTGTCAGAAAATCAAGTTGTTACAGAAACTAGTAATGTGGACACAGACGTAAAAATGTTTTTCTCTAACTGGGAGAATTTATACACAATGTAAGTATTGTTGTAGATATAGATATATATTATAAATTTGTCTTATTTACTAAAATGCAATATATTCAGGTTATCCGAGCGATTAACTGAAATAACTAATGCTATCGATCGAACACCGCCTAAAAAATATATCGAGGCAATCACCAATCTGATATCATTTATTAATAATGTGGAAAGTTTTCTATTGTCGGAACATATAATTATGTCGGATGAGAAGAATATGGAAGAGCAAACGAAAAGATTAAAAAATATACAAAACTCGTTAAAAGAACAGGAAGAAACTTTCAAATATGTTAACGCTACTGGACAGGACTTAATAGCGAAGATAAATGACGATTCTTCAGGACAGCGGCTTAAAGATGAATTGCAGGATTTGAATACTAAATGGAGTGATATTCCTATCATTTTGGAAGAGAAACAACAGACCCTTACCAAAGGTAAGTAGAAAATAAATATAAAAATAATATGCAAAACATATGCTTATTTTTCATTTAGTTGTTACGATTAATTACACAATAAATTTATTAATACAATGTATGTTTTAGATATCGCAATTTTGCAAACATTTAACACCGAACTTTCTATCTTTGAATCTTGGTTGGAAAAATCATTAATGTACCTAGAAAATTTATCTAAAGATAACATTACGGATAATGTTGAAACAACGGAACATAAATTACAGCAAATTCGCTCATTTTCTCAAGAAGTAGATAAAACGAAACCGCAAATAGAAGCACTTCGACTATCGGCAAATGGTATATTTGAAAAATCGGATCCCAATTTTGCAAGTATGTTAAACAGCAAATTGGAAGCTGTAACATATAAGTGGAACACAATTGTTAACGAGGCTAAACGTTTAAACGACAAATATGAGAGTACTTTGAAGAAAAATGATAATGTAAGTACATACAGTCTTCATATATAAAAATATAAATGTTTTTTGTTGCATAACGGTTTTACTTTCTGTTAGATTATTAATGGTATAGAAGATTTTACAAAGTGGCTGTCAAGTTTAGAAAAAGAGATACCAATAGAATCGCGAATAACATCATCAGTGGAACTTTTTCAAGTTCGCGGTCGGTATCAAGCGCTAAAGGACAACATTGATAAACGAGTGGAAGAATTTAGGAACTTGAACGAAATGGGAAATGATAAACTGTTGAGTTCGGAGGGCTCATCTGTGCAAGAGCTTGGTAGACGCTTCACTTTCTTAAATGCACGATGGACGGACGTTACAGATCGTATATACGAACGCTACAGACATTTGCAAAATGCTAGTCATGAGTACGGAGAATTTCGTGCTTTAGTTGCGCAAGAAAGTGATTGGTTGGATAAGTTAGATAAGCGATTAAAAAAATCGCCTAAAGCTGCTGCAGACGCGGAAGAAATTTCGGAAGAGCTGGATGTAAGTAAATTGTATTGTTCAATTTTGTATGAATGTTTAGTGATAATTTACTTTATAATTTAAATAAAATTAGCTCAGAAAAATTAGAATTCAAAAAGATTTTTTAGTGCTTCTATTTTAAATATTTTTAGAATTAAATTATTTCTCTTTAAAGTTTTATAATTTTATCTGACTTCTTGTGAATACAATATACACACAACATACACTCAAAGGTTATTTATATTATATATATTTTTCAGGATTTAGAGAATTACATACGAAATCATCCAGAATCTAGACTTGAGAAAATTCAAGAAATTGGTAAACAACTTATTGACAGTAATATTATGACTCATTCGATTGAAACAGACGTAGAGGGATTAACGAATCGATGGGAAAACTTAAACAAGCAGGTATGCATATACTCGCTACATATTTACGTTTGTCACTAATATAAAGTGTATGATTTATACTAAGATATATTCTGAGGAGCTTATATTAAGGAGAATTATATGTATGTGTTAAACATAAGTATGAAGATTGGAGACTTTAACAGCTTGTAACCGCATGTGGCATTATTATTGCTCAGAACGATTATGTTTGCGCAAAATTATAATATATAAAAGCTAAATGATAAAACTGAATAAATAAAATTATAGATATCCAACGAAATATTCAAGAAAATTTTTAAATATTACGGGTTTAAATATTACGGGTTACATATACTTGGTTGTGTATTATATATTTGCTTGGCTGAAAAAAGCTGCAATGATCAATTATTGCAAGTCTAATACTTGCTTTATAAAGTTAATTTAGTTAGAAAGATAGATTATGTTTTGAGTAGGCAGGGCAACGGGCCAAGCTGTTGGAAGGATCAGTGAAGCAAGCCCAACAATCGGAAGGGCGTATCCTTGCTCTTCAGCATTCTTTAACACAAATAGACTCCGTACTAACTGCACGTCTTGATTGTGACCTTACTGCTGATGATTTGCCTCATGATTACCAGGTCTGTTCATGAAATAAATGATACGTATATTATGTCACATTAATTAAAGGAATAATACAATTTAATCGAATAATAGAACAGCAATGTTGCGATATTTTGTTGCTTATGATTGTCCTTTAAGATCTTTTGATGTACGTTTTTTATATTCGACAAGTTATGAGAAATATTTACCAATATAATAATTCTTGCAGAATGTCAACATTTAATAGTTACAATAATATACACAAATACATTACACAAATAATTTAAAATAATTAAAAACAGAGTAAAGATATATATCTTTGTTTTTTTTAAATTATTATATATATAATTTAAATTATTAATATACATATATATATATATATATATGTTATATATACAGATATATATATATATATATATATCTGTTGTTAATTTTATATATATATATCAATATATTTTTTATTCTGTACGTATATAACTATTTTGGAAATAGCATGATCGCGAAAGAATGTGATTATTAAAATCTGCATCTTTTATCGACCTTACTAACTAATTATTTATTATATTATAAAAAAGATGTAAAATTTTACTAATGCATATAGCATATTGCGAATGATATATATATATATATATATATATATATATATATATATATCTCAATAAAACAATAAATATTATTTATTTTTTGCATAATTATGTATTGTGGCTACAGAAATTAATGGAAGAGTTGGAACAACAGCATGCTACGCTTGAAGAAATGGCATCACAAATTGAATCGTACAAAGCTTCTGGTAAGCAAGAAGCAGCACTTCGACTTCAAGAACAAATGTCTTTGATCGAACAGAAATATGCCAAAGTGCAGAGAAAGTTTCAACGTTTTCGTTGTCCGACCAATATAGAACCCAGATTATCGAGAGCTTTACGAGAACTCAGGGGAATAGAAGAAGCAACTTGCTTATTGGAATTATCATCAGAAGATCCTGAAGTCATCGAGGGTCAATTAAAACATTGTCTGGTAGTTACATGTTTATTCATATATTGCATATAAATTAAAAAAAAAACTATTACACAAAACAATAATTTATTCGTTGTTTTACAGCGGTTTTATCAAACTTTAAGTGAGATTAAAAGTGAAATTGAATGTATAATCGTAACTGGAAGAAAATTAGTTGAAGATAAAGCTGTTCCCGAGTCCGACAAATTTTCAAAGCGAATTGACATGTTAAAGGAATTATATAATAAGGTACCTAAGTTTATTAATAAGTTTATACTTTTAGAAAAAAAAAAAAAAATTAAAAAATTCCCGAAATTGTCAAATAATAAAACAGAAATAAGGTTAATGGGAGCTATTACCGCGCTATAGCTCCCATTAGTTTTATTTCTATTTTATTATTTAGAAAAAATATATTAAAAAATCGATTCAAATATTTAAATGTCTGTTTCAGCTTGGTCTTCACATAACGGAATTCAAATCCATATTAGAATCGGCATTAGATTTGTCACGCGACATGCATAAAAATATAGCATATGTTAATATGTCTGTCGAAAGCATAAATAAGGAATTAGATACACAAAAAAGTATGCCTGACCTGCCGGTGAATGCGATATATGTACGAGTAAGTAAATCCTATATATAATATCAGATTATACATTTTATATTTCAGATATAAACATAAATAACGTTGAATATTAATCGCAATTTCACCGAATTTATAAATTGAACATATAAATGCCTTTTTATAAGCTGTGAAATTTATAATTACGTCATTATTTACAGGAGACTCTAACTGAAGTAATTCCCCGTCTCAATGTTATAAGAGACAAATTGTGTATATTGCAAAATCAATTCTCAAAATTATGCGATTCTATGTATCTCGAACAACTTAAGGAAAAAATATCTGACGTAATTATAAGATTAGCTAATACAGAAAAAAGATTGCGAGTTTGTCAAGGCTCGGAGGTAAATACATGTTTTTACAATATATCTGAATATTATTTAAATATTAATTAATATAATATTATATTAATTATGTAAATGTTTTTTCCGTAAAAGGATGAACCTAATGTTGACGAAATAAACGCATGGCTTCTACAAGTTGAAGAGAAGTTAAATAAATTAGATGCGGTTCCAATTGATCAACTTACAGAACATCACTTCGAACAGTGCAAGGTGAAATATTCATATTAATGTGATATTAAATTCGTATATAATATTAAAATATAATTAGAGAAAGTAGTAAGAAATTGTGTATTTATTTTATTTTTTACTGTGTAAAATAATTATTTTGATAAACATCTTTGAAAATGGTATTAACATTATTTCATTATTAGGCTGTGCAAAGTGAAATGATAGAAGCAAAACCGAAAGTTAATCAGCTTCAACGTTATGCGTTTTATCCCCAAGTAGCCGAAGTATGTGAAAAATGGGAGGACATTTCTAACAGAATACAAGTATGTATCTATTTTTTGTTTTCACCAAAATTAAAATTTGTTTATCTATTATCTTTTTTCTAAAGTCAATTTTATCATTCATTGCTTATTCGCTCATGGCTTATTCTTTGCTTTATACTTTAACAATCGGTATATGTAATGCTTGTGCTTGTTAGTACCATTACGTATATCTCTATCACATAGAATCTTCATTAATACATACGAAATTTTTTGTTCCAAAACATGCAGAAATATTACTGACTTATTTTGAATATTAATTTCCATTAAAAATATTAATCTTATTAATATTAATTAATGAAAAATTTTTAATATCAAAAATATCATACCCCATTCTTTTTTTGCAGCAGGATTTAAAGGAGCTATATATGTTTTAATAAGTGTTGCTTTTTCTACATATTTATTATATACCCTAATGAGTGTTAATAATATCATTTTTTATTTTCAAGAAATTTCTAATTATATTAAAATAATATGTATGTATATTAAAGTTATATTACTTTAATACTTCTCGATTGTGTGGAATATCTCGATTCTGTCCAAGAGGTGGCTCTATCTTTGTAAATAATTTAATTACTGGCACAAAATAAGTATACATTTTGGTGGCTAGAAAGTATTGTATTTTACTGATTGTTTTTGGTATTGTCTCTCCCCTTGTATAAAACCTATTTTTTATGGAGAATTTAGACAGGTTGCAAAGCTAGAAGAATCTAATTGAGTGATAGTGCAGAAATTTTTGCATTGGTGATGGATATACACGAAAAATTCAGCTTTATATGCACAGTGAAGCGCATTGTCACTATCATTAGACCATGCTTAATATTGTTCCACTAATAACATGCTCTTTCCATTAACTGTCGATTGTCCATAAAGTTTCTGTCACGTATCATATTTTCACAGGAATGGATCCACAAAATCACAGACAGTTTGTTAATAAAAAGTAAAGCAGAAGCTTCTAAGGGGAGAGACAATTACGGACGCAATAAATTATCTAAACAGCTGGAACAAACTTCAGCGCATTCTGCGAAAAAAGAAAAGAAATTAATAGATGAGAATAAAGATTACGGCATAGGATATTTTAATCCTGCATTTGATGATAATCAGTGCGCTGTTAACACGCCTGAGAGCTCGCCCACTGATGTGCCTCATCGAAGCAGGAAGTCTTCCGCTAAATCGGAAAAAGTAAAGACTAGAATTGTGGATGTTAGTAAAACTGTTAGACGAAAGTTAGACATGAGTTCCGTGCCCGATGTTGTTCAGACATCGCAACCGCAGATTGTTCAGATGGACGATGACTTACCTTCACCTTGCTCCGATACAGACGTGCGCATGGCTGACGAGGAAGAATTCTTCCTGGCTAAAAACAGTAAACTATTCTCTCAGGTATCTAGCAATACCCTGACAGCGACGGAAACGAAAACTTTTAACACAGCTTGCGCGCAGCAGAATCCATTTCGAATTGTAGAAGTGAAAGAAATGGAAATTGTAAAGTCGGTAGCGTCTCCCGAAGATCATGTAATCTTGCCGAGTGCCAATGTCAGTGTCGGATTGATGCCGCAAGTAGTTGAAAGAGTGGAAATTGTTGAAGATACCGAGACGGAAGCCGAATCTGTTGACACTGATACGGAAGACAAGGAAATCAAAGGAAAGATGCCCTCTACTGGTATTGCAGAACAGATTGTTAAGAAAAAAGAACTTGTGCCAATTTTAAAGAAGAAAGCTCCGGTCGAGCCTCCTGCGCGAAATATTAAAAGGCTCATACTAAAATTAGATTTAAATACTGATGAAGAAAATATTATCGATTCACGTAAAACGATACCTTCCAGCGATGCAATATTAAGAAATGAAGAGGTCGATGCTGCAGGATTTTCAAAAACTGAATACACTCAGATGGATCAGCAATCAAAAGAAAGATCAAATAAATCGCCGAGGATAATATCCTCGTGGAAAGATACAGAGAGTGTGGCGGAGTATCTTATATTAGATGATAACGAAGAAATTGAAAAATTTGACATAAAAACCGGTGAGCAAGCAGAGTGTGCTGCAGCACGAGCGTCAGTAGCGACGCGAGAAGACAGAAATAATCAGAAGAAAATGACATCTGAGAGAAATGCCGAACATTCTGTGATACGTGAAAATATTGGTAATGCGAGTCGTAGCGAAGAAGAGAATCTGTATAAGAAGTCACCATTACTGAAACATATGAAGAGTCTGTCAAAAGATGACACGTTGGAAGATTGCGAAAGTTTTTACGGCAGCGACAAGGAAACAGATGATGCGTTAATATTTTCGGACGATACAGAAATTGATGTTGGTAGTTCCAGTTCAGATGGAGAGGATACTTATTTAGGAGAGCATGTTGAGCACCTCTTGGACAAGGTAACATGCATGTCGCATAGACGCGGCATTCATGTCCACCAGTCTGTTACTTATTCCAAGTCTCGATTATATAGGCCGTTATAAGAATTTTTCGATAATATATTTTACATGATATATTTTTATTTTCTTTTTCAGATGAAAGTTGAAAGGTCTCGGCCAGTCCTTATGCAGCATAAAATGGAAACGAAAGCTGTTCATGAAAAACCGCTGTTCAAAAGTCCAACGAGTATTTCTCGAACAGCGTTAGAGAAAAATATTTTGGAATTTGAACAGCTGGCGCAAATGATGTTATGCAGAATGGATGTTATGCTGATGAGTATCAGTGGTATCTCTAACGAGAGAGATCCTACCAAGCGTCTTGAGGTTCGTATAATTTACGTAAGTTTGTTTATAGTTAAAATTATTTTATTCAATAATAGTCTCATTTATATTTTTATGCATTACAGATACTGAAAAGTGAGATCAGTACCCTTGCGCCAGATGCAGCAGCTTTGATCAGTAAGGGAGACGGTTTAGTTATGACGATTCATATGAATGATCCCGCGCGGGCGGAAAAGATAAAAAACGAACATCAAGATAAGCTGAGAAGCAAGTGGCACCAGGTTATGGCGGAAATTGAAACGCGCAGAAAACAAGCGCAAAAAGCAGAGGAAGTTCTACGACAATATAATAATATAATAACGGAATTCGAAGACTGGTTCAGAGATGTACCATTGAAGCTCGAACAGGCTAATAATTATGAAGGCCAATTGGAATCGTTCACCGAAGAATTTGATGCGAAGCAAGTACAAATACACAAACTGAACGAGCTAGCTGTAGAGTTGAAAAAATTAAATGTTGGCTATTCGGAATCAGTACGCTATAACATCAATAGCAATTGGCAGAAAGTTAGTTCGCAGTTCAAAAGATTCAGTGGTAGCAAAGACAAAGATAAACATGTGGCTGACAAGAAAGTGGAACTGGTATGTTTCAATATCTCAATATATTGTAATATTGTAAATTAATTACTATTAAAACATTTTAAATTCATTGAAAATTTTGTACAATTTATTTATAATGAATATTATTATTACGAATTTTATTTTTTCAGGATATTGGCGGCGTTAATTCGCAAGAGTTCATCGCACGCATCGGCAAATTGAGAGAAGCAATAGCAACCGTATCGCGATCTTTGAATTCTTTGCCACTGAGTGGTAAAGACTATGAGTTATTTACAAGCCAAGAAGAATGCTTGAAGAAAATTAACAACGCTTTGAACATTTTAAAGCCAAGTGTCGAGGAAGCAAATTACTCTTGCGAAAACGTCATGCGGCAAGTCAAAAGAGAGCAATGTGATCAAATAAAGCATTTAAGCGAGAAGTTGCAAGACGAATGGGCAAGCGTTAGTCAGAGCTATATGGAAAGACATAACCGGTGGATTAAATGTTACGAAAAATGGAGAGAACTTCATAACACATGCCGGACATTTGCGGAGTGGTTGGATAAGATGGAAGACGCTTTAAAGAAGTGTAACGTTTTCAGCCATTCTAAAGCAAGTAAAACGAAAACTTTCGAATTGGAACAAGAAGTTTCGAGAATGCAAAGAACGTTAAATAATATCAATGCAGCGAGCACAGACATATCTAGCCGGGCTTCCACTGAGGATGTCATGGAGTTGCAGAATATAATTGAAAATATCAAGCACCGTTGGCACAATTTAGTGACGGAAATAAACGCACGAAAAGAAAAGTAAGTGAGACATGTTTTCAATATTTCAAAACAAGTAATCAAAATTATTTATGGATGTTTGTATCCTCATTTTTATTACTCAGACATCATAAATAAATATGCGTTTCATAATTGTCAAGTGATAATCGTTGCTTATAACGCGGAATTATAAATTATGAAATTATGACTTGCTAATGTGCAGACAAGCATGTAGTATTGCGAGGAAAGCTCGACCCAGCATTGAGCTATTTCAGTTGTGATTTGCCTGTGCTGCTGTAGTGAAGTCAGTCAACTCAGAATAACCTCAGAATAAACGAACATCTTCGAGTTTCTCTTGCAAATCACTTTTTCGTGTAAAACAATAATCGATATTAATAATTTCAATTACAATCTAACTTTAGTTATTTGTTATATACATAAAATATCATTAATAGACGTTAAAATGTGCTCCGCTTATACGTCACATTTCGAATATATTTGTATTTACGTATTATTTCAGAAATTTTGCGATGGAGAGAAAAGTGAACAACGATGGCAGGATTTTGGAAACGGCGTATAATATCATAGAGCAAGTGAATACTCTATTAGTATCGGCAGCAAATCCTTCGGACGAGACCTCATTATCGATCCGATTATCATTAATTAAGGTAAATACACATAGTTTTGGAACTTTTTGTTATTTAAATTTAGTTTTGGAATATTATTTTTTTATTATCTTAATAGAATTCATCCAAAAATAATTATCGGCGCAATAACAAATTTTATTGTCTATGTTTTTATGTTCCATATACAAAAAATTTTTTTTAACGACTTTTAAGTAAATACTAGTATTGTTATAGTAACGCCATTTTCATGTATAACATATTCACTATTTTCGTGAAGATCACTACACGAAATCACTTGTACTTTCAAAATAATATCACATATATACATGAATGTATAACACTAAAGAATATATACATAATTGAAAAACACTCTTTAGAGCGCTCTGTTTAGATGCGACTTGGATAAGTAACGGAATTATTCTCTCCGGGATTCAGTTCCCATGGGCTACAGCCCGGTGCAGCATAATCAAATAAACTGTGTAAACTTGTCCTAATAATATCTCTACATTTCATGACTGCACATGCCGAATCGTGCCAGGATATAAATAGCATTGAACTCTCACTTTCAAACAGTAGCTTCCTAATAAAGTTTGACTATATGTTCGTTCTTATTTTATAGATAATGGATTAATATTAAAAATTTATGATATAAAGCGTATAAGTTGTATAAAACATATAAATTCGCCTTTGTTATGCCTTTTTTAGAGTATTATATTAATTAAAGTTTTTAAAAATAAATAATAGTAAATATAAATAAGTCACGTTATTTTTTTAATTAAGATTTAATGAAATATTTGTAGGCGAGAGAAGAAGAACTTCTATCCCGGAAAAGAACTTTGCAAACCATAGTAAGTCATAACGTTTCCCGAGAAGAAGACGAGAGCAACAAACTTCTTGCGGATATGGACAAGGTACTGATTTCATTTATATTAAATTTAATATTATAATCCTTAAAGTTTTAATAACTCGATATACATATAACAACTTGTTACGTTTAATATTTGTTTAGGCTAATGCAAGTCTATCGAACCACCGCGAATACGTGGAATGCAAGCTTGCGTCGCTTAGAAAATACATCTGCACCCTGGATGCTGTTATGGCATGGGTTATGGAGACGCGAACGCGATTGAGTATTTCTCAAGATCTGCCGCAACACGAGCGTAATGAAATGATTAAAAATATTATGGTAAGTAATAATATAGTTTACATAATTAGTTAAAAAAGATGTCAAGTTGGATTACTTAAATTTTATAATTTTTAATAAAAATTATATCTATTCTTTAGTCTAAAGTCGAAGATCGCGAAATGGAAGTAAAAGATGTGCTAGAAAACTACACTAATCTGGAAAAAGAATGTGAATCAGCAAAACAACCGATTTCTATTGAATTGCAGGTATGCAAAAATATATGTTCATAATTATATTTATTTCCAACAGATTGTTACTATTGAAATGTATTTTCATCTTGAGCCATCTTTAGAAAATTTATAATTTCTCTATAGATATCTAAGAGAGACATGCATTCTTATTTATAATTTTTTATACTGTGCACTTCCATATATTTTATATATATTTTAATATATATTTTGTATGTGTATAATTTGAGTATTAGTTTGTGTGTTTCATATAAGTATATTTTACATTATATATGTGTATTCCTTCTCTCAATTATTTTTCGTGTTGCACGGCATATAAAGTTATAAATAAAATATTATCTTAAATTATAAAACAAATCATCTAAAATGGATTTTATTTAATATTGGGCATATGTGATAGGAGAAGCTGAAGAAACTAAGAGAAGACTGGCAATTTGTAAAATGTTACGGCGAAAATGAAGCTTCATCTACAATTTCTGCCAGAATTGCATCAAAAGGTAAGATAAATTGTGTGCATTTGTCTCGCTTAAAAATGAGTTCTTTTTATATTTGTAATATTTTCTGCTTTTCTCTAGTGGCATTTTTTAAATGATCGCTTTAGAGTCGATAAATATCGAAAATAGAATTTTATATTTGTCTATAAAAAAAAATCAATTTTCACTTTTTCTAAACATATAGTAAAAGAAATTACTTTCATGAACTTTCTACCGTATTCTCTACGGAGAATAAGAAAATTTAATATTTAAGAGCCACTACAGTATTCTTGTGGAAATGCATTGCTCTTTAATCAAGTGCATTTTTAAACTCGATAAAATTGTTTGAAATGGTAATTTATGGATTAAATGCTTCTTTTATTCGCCAATGTCGAGCGTATAAAGTAATAGAAGGAATAATTGACGCGCGCGGAGCTTTATTAGATAACGAAGATTTATTAGATTATATTTTTTATAAAAGAAGAATAATTGTTTCTTTTTTCTTAATTGGTTACATAGAATAAAAAGTATAGATAACGAGTCGATTAGAGTTAAATAGATTTCTACATGACAGTGATAAGAAATCAGTATAAATCAAGCGAATATGTCGCTGTTCGGTTAGTATAATTTTTTAAATAATTTGTAAATGTGTCAACATACTGTTGAGTTCGGAAAGGCATTACGATTGTCTGTCGCGTTAGGCATTTAATTTGAATGGAAGCAATTTTGGTTGTTGGTTGGTAAATACGCGTCCTTACGAAGGGCGCAGAATCTCTGAAGTAAACCGACGACCGAACAATAAATAGTACGTTTAGCCGGTCCGGTAAGCGCGGCCACATTTCACTTCCACCCCATCCTGCAGAGCGATATATATCCGCCGCGTTAAGTGCAGTCTTTTCAACGACTGGCCCGTTTCCTTTCTCCCTTGCCGTTATTCGATTGGTTGGTGCACTCGGACACTGCCTTATCACACACCTTATCTTAGAAATTGAATCGACCACATTGCTCAAACTTTAGACTCCAATAGACATAAATATAACCTAGAACATAAATATAATTTTTAAGTTTGAAAAATTATTTAATTTAATTGATTGATAAAAGGATTGTCGAAAAAATTGCTCATTTAAATTCCAATAAATTTCACGTTTTCCAAATTTTAATCCGAATTTCGATTGTCAAGATCCTTTGATCATTAAAAAATCACATTTGTTCTCGAAACTCTTTACGTGAAATGTTTTTTTTTCCTGGAAATTGCTAATAAAATATTATAGACAGGCGCGCGCACGACGCGTTTTTGAATATTCTAGATTCGTGAAATATATATGTTGTATATATAAAAAAAAATATAAAATGGCCTACGTAAAGTGCGATAAGCCGATTTGGAGCAATGACTCTAAGAATATTTGTGGAATCAAAAAACTGCTCATGAAAGCTCTTATCGAGAGTAAAAGTAAACTAAATAGGCTAAATAGTAATTATAATTACCTTAGTTTACTCTGTATAGAATTTACTCTTTAAATTTTATTCTGTTATCTAAAGTTCTAAATCAAAGATAGACGGTATGAAAGAAAAATGTAACACGGCTGTTAGAACGTGATAAGCGCGGCGTGATTATCAGATCGTTGTGAAAAGTGAACAATTAATTCCGCGAGTATGAAAAAAAAAAAGGTACTCACTCGTCAGCCGCGACACATCCGCGTCCGATATCGTCGTCTTCCTGCGAAAGCCGTTCCATTGTTCCGAACGTTCGCGCCCCTAGACATGGATCTGCTCGGAAAATCGCTAATTACCGCGATGCCGCGCGCTAATTAACGCGGGCGCGAATGACAGCTCGCCACTTTGCCCCGACACTCCCGACACGCTTATTGTATGCGCGACGCACTCCGGAGCAACGTGCAAACGAGCAACGCGAAAGCATGGCACGCTTGTCCGCGCCGTACTTACCGCACTTGTACACACACGCACACACTCACCCACTCACGACGTTCATTACGGACTACAGACGCTGACGCGTTGTCACGTAGGAAAAATTCCACCGTTTGCGGCAACTTCACAACGCGCGACACGTTAACCCCCAAAATCGAGCGCCTCGAGAATCGGGGAAACAATTAATTGTCCATTGAATACCCTTCGAAAGGGCACCCATTCGATGTTTTCGGCGTCCCCCCTCCCCCCTCCCGAAAAGCGACCCCAATAATACGATAAGTGTCTTGATAAATGGAGCATCTTGACGTCTCTTGTACGCCGTGAAGGGAGGTTTAATTCCGCGAGGGTTTCGAACGGCCTGAGACGCGCCGCGATTAACGGCGATCACGCGCTAATTAATGGTGATCGCGTTAATTAATGACGAATAATCGATTTTCTCGTCTGTACGCGGGAATTTATCTACCGCGACGGAAGGAGACGCACAATCGCGATGATTTTTGACGCGAAAGCAAGCGACGTACGCGAAGCGCGATCGTTAAGCTCACGATTACCACATTGATCAAAATAAGAGACGCCGTTATAAACACGCCCGCTCCATTGCGTGTCGTCAGCCGAGCGAGCCGAGTGTTAAGGTGCGAACGTGTGTACACTTCGAGCCGCGCTGTCCCATTTCCCCTCCTTCCCCGCCCCCTCCGCCCTTCACGCGTCGCTCGGGTCGAAAGGAAAACACTCGCGTAAAAACACCACCGTAAACATCCGCCGCGACGGACGCGCGAGTCGAGTTGGATTGGTAATCTGGCTACCGTCGCTGTATATATGAATCTAAAATCACGAATTGTTGTTCCGCGTACGCAGTTATTACGCAATTGATATTGCGACACTTTTTGTACTTTCGATACGTTTAAATACGTTTAGTCATGTGAATCGCATTAATGACAATGATGCGCGCTTTATTATTGCGCTGAGATTATTCTGTATTATACACTTTTGGTCTAATATTTTGATCGTAATTATTGTATTTTTTTGGTTTGCGTTAACGATATTAAGCCGTATCAAATTACGCAAGAATTGATTTAAAGATTGGGATTAGAATTTAACCGAGCAAAAAGAAACAGAGATTAAAGTTAAAATTATCTGCGGGTGTCGATCATATGTTTTCTTTTTGACGGAAACGTACGTGAAACGTGAAAACATCGACGAGATACTATTAGAGATCTTTTAATAGTGTTTTCACGTTTCACATTTCTGCCCTAGGGAAAAAGTTACACGACCGATGCTCTGATTGGTCAAATTTTAATGTCCAATTCTCCAAATCTCTAATGCGTAATCTGATACGTGGGCTTTGAGCCGATGCGAATGTTTCTTGTCGTATTACGGACTTGTGGCGGCAACGATAGACATTAAATTCAGATAACATTCTAGAATTACTCGAGATTGTTTATCGAAGTATTTCCAATTTTTTCGAGACATGCGAATTTGCCAATCAACGCGATCCACACGCGCGCTGCTTTCCTCCCCCCCCCCTCCCACCCTCCCGTCCGCTTGACTCACATTGCACTCATTGCAGTTGGTAGTACTTTCGGCCAAGTTCGCGACGTTTCGGCGTCAGTTCGCGAGAGTCTCGTCGCGGATACTTCGTCTCGCGTACACGCGGTGGAAAGGTTGCGATACTTTATTTCAATAGAGCTTAGAATGCATGAATATTTTGCGAACACGAACGGGGCTAGAGACAGCGATTTGCCGCTTTCGAGTCTCGAAATATCAGTGCATTTCGAAGCCCATCAAAATTATTGAAAAAAAAAAAAAAATGTCGCAACTTTTCCGCCGCCGAGTGTACTTTTCTCCGCGATGAGTGCCGGGTAGTCGCGCGTCTTCGTACGTCGGGAGTGACCGATTCGGGAGTTGCGGTGATTTGTCGGGAATCGTGGCAGGAAACGTGATCGCGATGCGCGACGATAATCGGCCGTTCCCGGACCGATCGGGCCGCGAAGGTCGCGGAACGGCCGCGGCGTCGGTGGCGGCGCGGCGGCTTTTTTTTCGAACCGACGTGACGTTGCCGCTTCATTTTCGTACGCGTCGCGCGGCGTAAAGACGCGATTAGGTGCGGGCGCGACGAGGGAAGCGCAGTCGCGTTTCCCTGTATTCACCCGCGGATGTAATAAGTGTCGGGATGATCGCGTTACGTTGATTAACCCGCGCGGGGATTCGTGGTGATTGACGTTCATCCGATCGAGTTCGCGGATTTGCGTGGGTGTGTGCGAGCGGGCGCCTGGAACGACGCGACGGGGCAACCGACGAGATGAGAATGCCGGTGTATCGTCGGTAAGTAAATTCATTCATTTTGCATTTTCCAGCTACTTTAAATTCGCGGCGACTTACACGATCGATGCCCCGTTTTCAATGCGTTGATCTCGTAATAGGTAGCGCATAGCTAATTGTTATTTGTGCGACAGTTATCATCTAGCGTCTCGAAATCGAGCGAAATACGATTTATTGTTGCGCGATATTTATGAAGCGCTGACTTTGATTCTTCATCGCAATTGTCGAGACGGCGCGCCGCCATAGGACAGTCGATTTGTTTAAAAAATACTGTTAACTATATTTAGAGTTGTTAACGACTGAATACACAAAGTAATTCGTTAAAAAACTACAATATACATATTCGTGATATCGTGCAGTTTACGGAATACGTCGCGCTGTTTTAGCTAGACGCTTGCAAATTAACTAAAATATCCGTACGTTTGTAAAGTCGCGAATAACTGAAACAGGATAACTGAAAAAATATTACTCTGTTGCAGAAACTTTGCAAATACTGAAAAGAAAGATAAAAAAAAAGGGTAGACGAAAAATATCTTCTCCCGTTGAATTTTGTAAAATAAATTCTGCTGGAATATTAAAATAAATAATAGAGCTAAATTCTAAATAATAGATTTTATTTTAAAAATCGTCCGTCATCAGAGAACGACGTCTTTTTCCCGCTGATTAATAATTTCAACGTTTTACAACAAATCACGACACACGGACTCTCCGTCCCGTAACCTCCTCGTTCCATTCGACATTGATATCGCCGCGAAGCCTCAGGAAGTAAGGACGGCAATTCTTGATTTCCGACGCGGGGAGGGACGGCGGGGGCGCGGGGGTGCGATCGTCGGTCCACATAATGAGCGGATAAGCCGGCTAATGTAGTCGTGGTGGAGCATTGCCAGACGGAAGATAGCTCAAGCGCGTTGTCGTCGCCCATTTCTCTTGTTCACCGCGTTTCTCCCCCCCCCCTTCCCCCGCGTCGCGCTCTCTCACCCTCTCTCAACCCTCTCCCAACCCTCGGTAACGTTAACGTACCGAGATAGAATCGGACTTTGCCCGACACAAGTTTGCCGGTAACCGCGGCAAAGTCGCACATGTGCGGAGGTACGCGGTACGTGTGTTTGTCCTTTGTGCGGTGCATGCGTGTGCCTCACGACACGTATATCGGTTAAACACCGGCGTGATTATCTCTTAATTGACGCAACCACTCCAAGATATAATCCGTTCATTCTGATTCCGGGCTGCCGCCGGTGCAAAAAATTACTTTGCGTAGATCGGGCGAATTCAACGTGTAAGCGGAAATCAACGATGGTTTCGCGTGACTCGGTCGTGTATTAAAGCGTATCAGAGGCAAACGGACAAGCATTAAAGCGCAAGAGCGCGCATGGGAATTGGTCTTATATCGTATAACATTTTTGAGATTGAAATACTTTGTCTAACAGAAAAGTAAAATTACAGTGTAAAATAATACACGAAATGTAGAAAAGTCGCACAATTTATAACGAAAATGTTTGTATATGTTTAATGAAAATTTACATTACAAATTGTGGGATTTTTTTTACACTTGTTATATAATTTATATTGATATTTGATAAAACATGATGTACTTTTTTGCCTATATTTTTGTATAACGCGTATTTATGTAACATGTCCTACTTATTGTTCCTATCTTAAAATTGCCGTGTTACCTGCGTTGAAGCCTCTTTTCCCCAATGTTTAAAAATTCATATCTTCCAAAAAAATAAAGATATAGACTTCTTTCTGGGCTCATCTTAAAGATGAATTTTGTGACTATTTTTTAAGAAATCGTGATTTTATTTAAAAATGGCCGATTCAAAATGGCCGATTAAAATGTAATTTTTTGAAAATTTATTTTTTTTCAAAAATTGTTAAAATTCGTTTAATTAAAATGGGTGGTGGTGGTGGTTAATGGTGGGTGATGGTAATAGGTGGTGGTTGGTGGTTGCGGTGGGTGATGATGGGTGATGAGGTAAAAAAAATTTTTTATTTAAAAATCACATGATATAAAAAATTAAAAAAAATTTTTCTTTTAAAAATCAAATGCTATAAAAAAATTTTCAGAAAAAAATTTTTACAAATATTTACAAATAACAAGAAAAAAAAATGGTCGTGAAAAATAGGTGTCGTGGTGGTGGTGAGTTGTGGTGGTGAGTGGTGGTGAGTGGTGGTTGTGGGTGGTGGATGGTGGTTGGTAGTGTTAAGTGGTGAAGGTGAACCAGAAATCGAAAAATCTGGAAAATGACTATGACTGATTTCACCTCGGACAATTTTTTATATTTTTCGATTTCTGCAATAAAAATTTTTCGAAAATTTTTCTGAACCAAAAATTGAAAAATCTGAAAAATAATTATGACTAATTTGCCCTCGGACAATTTTTTATATTTTTCGATTTCTGCAATAAAAATTTATCGAAAATTTTTCTGAACCAGAAATTGAAAAATCTGAAAAATAATTATGACTAATTTGCCCTCGGACAATTTTTTATATTTTTCGATTTCTGCAATAAAAATTTATCGAAAATTTTTCTTAACCAAAAATTGAAAAATCTGAAAAATAATTATGACTATTTTGTCCTCGGACAATTTTTTATATTTTTCGATTTCTGCAATAAAAATTAAAAAAAATTTTTTTGAACCAAAAATCGAAAAATCTGAAAAATAAATACGACTATTTTTCCCTCGGACAATTTTTTATATTTTTCGATTTCTGCAATAAAAATTTAAAAAAAATTTTTTTGAACCAAAAATCGAAAAATCTGAAAAATAAATACGACTATTTTTCCAGATCGGAAGAGCACACGTCTGAACTCCAGTCACT
>NW_012028686.1:1166766-1221908 GCF_000956235.1 Wasmannia auropunctata | reverse complement strand
AACGTTTTATAGCAATGCTTATCAGTTTTAACATTCTAACAAATTATTTTAATGATTCAACAAAAAATTATATTCAGATCTGTTTTTAGCAAAATTTTTAGATCTTTCAACAAAATCGTTCTTTACGTATACATATATATGAAAAATAAAGATGATTTATTATTTATGCAGGATAACTCATTGATAATAATTTTAAAATATATTACATTACGTATTACATTTTGTTAATATTAATCGCAATTTGCATTGTTTTTCGGCCAAGTATTATTGGCTTCTAAAATGATTATAAAGAAAATTACTATACTTTTTATTTATATTATTTCTATAAATGAAATATTTGGAAAATCTATGCGTTAAAAATATTATAAATTATTATTAGAATAAAATTTGTCTTTGTGTTCGTCATATATTGATGACCATTACAATTTCCATTGAAAATAAAATTTGCGGAAGATCGAAAGGGATGTGCGCACGTTTCTTCTACAATGGACCGTAACATTACGTGGACGGCTAACAGATACTGATGCAATCGAGCACAGCGATAGGTATATGGAGTGCGACACGTATTTCATTCGGGTGTAGATCGTATTCACGACGAAGTAAAGCGGATTAGGATCGTGTGCTTTCGCGGGATCGGACACGATATTTCGTCGTATTGAAGCGGATTAGCCGCGTTCACGCTGATGCCGATTAGTCGTATTCATGCTGATTAGCTGAATCCATTGTAAACCATTGATGACAGCGAGAATTACATCGATTCTGCAGAAAAAGCTGCTTTAAACAATATTCCGTGGCAATTGTGCGTAAAACAAATACTCATTTAGTTATTAATTAAACAGCTTGTTAGTACATTTACCATATACGTTTCATTTCTTTCTCTTGTTATTATATATCGGGCGTTTTTAACAAACATGAATCACATGCTGAGCTTTTTGTAATGGAAGTTTGACTTTTAACGCATATTTATCTCTGTATTCTATAAGAATCTTTTTCTTTTTAATTTTTTTGTATACATTCAATCAACACGATAATAAGCTATATGCTTGTATAAACAATGATTCATAAAACTGATCAAATCATTTTTATGAATTTCATTTGAAAATTCGTGAATGACTGTAGTAAGGTCATATTTGTTTAAATGTTATATTGACATTAAAAAACCGTTTTGACGTGTACGTTGATTGGTTTTTTTTTTAAATTAGTTGTAGATAATTGTGCAGTTTTGATCAGTTTTATGATTGGAATATTATAATAAATAAAAAACTATCGATTTTCTATGTAGATATTTTAAGATTTCCAGAAAACGATAGAGACGAGCGTCGTCGCGAGGATCAGCTTCTATTTCTGTATGATTATTTTTACGTTTCTACAGATGGCTATCTGTTTACAAAATCGATACGCGCGTCCGAGATCGCGTCACGCCTGCCGTATACGTCGTGTTAAACGGATAAAAATTTTCCGGGATGTATGCGACTCAGGATACGCGGACAAATGAGAAATGGTGGAGACTGTTGTGCTGTTGCGCGCCTGACGCGTCGGGAGATTGTATAGTCTATGACGCCGTGCTAATTGCACGACGATGTTGTACGGGGGGAGGTAGCTTTTTATGCCGCGACTGCTGATGACATCCCCGCTGCGCGCAGCTGACCCTCTATTATTTCTCATCGTCGACTCCCTATCGGACGGGCGAAATCCTCTCTCGTCGAATCGCGCATTCAGCACGCCATGAATTCTTGAGTGCGAGAAACTCACTCCACGTTCGGCCACTTGAACGGGAATATTAATTCCATTTATTTATAACGCGTTTATTAACAGCGAGGGGGACTTGGGTATTTTTGCGACATATATTAAATGTCGATTATTGTTACGGACGATCGCTCGGGTCCGGAAATTCTTCTTTTTTCTTTGAAAGACTTATTTTCCTTCCCGCGCTTTTCTTTTGCTTATATACTTCTTTCCCTCGAACTATTTTTCTTTCAAATTTTAATTATATAAACAGGTATTTTCTCTCCTCGAGTCCCTTTGGCATATCTCTAAATTCAGTATGCTCGCGTCCGCTTGAATTATAATCTTTATTATTTATTGTTAGCAAAATATAAAAGTATAAAAATATTTTACAGCATCCTATTATTTTTGTAATAACAGTATAACAGCGTATTGAGAAATGTAGAAGCATTCACGAAGTTAGGTGTAATGTATTACATCTGCTTTACAATCAAAGCACATGATCACAAAGATAGACAAATAGCTTTCTGAATATATATAATACATGTATAGAAATGTACATGTATGTGATTCTTACTATCACAGTACAATGCATACATGTGGAATACATGAGTGGTGAATAGTATTATATTACATTCCGTTCACGTACACGATAGAAAGGTAGCGCGAACTGATAAGATAGAAGAGTTAACTGTGAAGTTTTATTGCATCGTCAAAAAGCGCGTGACTTTACGAGTCAGTTTCGTTTCCTGTACTGATCTTCGTATTGATTTCGCGTGCGAGTGATTTATGATGCGACACACGTTGATTATGATCAGATAAAAGAATGAAATAATTTTGTTGGAATGCGAGAGATACAATTTTTGGCAGATTGACATATATTTTTCGTAATTTATGTAAGACTTTTATTAAAACGTTTAAAATTTGCAGAATTTAAAGTAAATTCTCGTAGCGTATTAATATTTAATAAATAAATGTCTCCGCAAGACATAAATATTCAGACGTTGAGTATACGAACAGTCAGCTGCAATACATTTGTCATTTTGAAGTAATTAATCAATATATATTAAAGCGTGGGAATGAATGCATATCGTATAGCTGCCGAATGATATACGACGTGACATTCTTTTTATCGGCTCAGCCGGCTATATGGCTGCATCTCACGTAAAAGCTGAATATATCCCATCTCCATTCCATTCTCGATCGCATTCTGCACTCTCGAAGGAGGGATGATTCAATTCGACACAGAAATAAGGTTTCTCGTCTAGATAGAGATGGAGGGGTATAGATTCTGGCGACATCAACTGCGTTTAGACTGTTACTCTAGTCTAGTCTTATCTGTGCATTATACTACATATTCTCTGTACATATTCTCTGTTGTTCTGCTTCGATCTCCTTTTTTCTCTTTTGATGTTTTCCTTATAATTGTTCAAATGGTCTCATCGTTTTTTACTTTTATATGATCAGATCTTTGTATTTGTATTAATGAGTTTTTATGCGTTAATATTGATCTCGTGGTAATCAAGTTATATTACAATACGATAATAAATTTTTTTTCAGAAACGCTTGTATAGGTGAGAGAGAGAGAGAGAGAGAGAGAGAAATGAATAAAAATGAAATTTTTACATTTTAAAGTCTTATTGAAAGCAAAGTTTTGGACAAGATAAATTTTTTTCAAGTTTACAATCTCTTCTCGACGTTTACGATATTTACCTATCTGATATTATTGTTGATTCAGATGCTTGATACAGTTGATTCGATATGCTTGTCGATATAATCGATATGTTTGACATGCAAATGAGTTTCCGTTTCTGTTTACAATTAGTTAAAGTAATTTTCTCTGACGATTTAATTTCTTGCGGTAAACATATTTAAATTTTGTAGATTATGCTAAATGGATGAGAGGTGTGTACCCATGCTGTGATATTTGTGCTGCACTATATTTCATTCAAGCGTCAAAAGGAACTTTATGAATAATTCGTGGTGCTCCCGCATACATTGCGCAAATCGGATACGACCTGAAAAACGTAGCCGAGAGAAACGTAGTTCGCGAAGTTTGTAGTTCTGACGTTGACACAACAATTTTATTTATGGCGCGGTTATTTTTAAAATTCTATAAATATTCTATAAAATATTCTATTATAAATAGAAAAATATTTTATAAAATATTCCAAAATATTCTAAATAACTTATAAAATTCTATAAAGATGCTTTCGTAGTAAAAGAAATTAATGCTATGCAATAATAAATGATACGTATAACATTAGCTAGTAATTTATTTAAATAATAGCGAGTATATCTCGATCATCGGAAGATAGATAAATATCGCCAAGTCACATTTCGATAGTAAAAGTTCAGAGTTTGCAACAGCTGTTTGTCACGTAGCCGTGCCATCGAAATTCCGAAAAGGGGGAAGTCCAAAATTTACTCGTCCATAAAAAATAGTCGAGCACAAGGACAAGAAAGTACAGCAGCCCGTAAATCACGTATAGTTTTATTACGAAGTCAACCGATAGCAATTCCTGGCTTTTCTGAAGACCCTCCATTCTATTGCGCGCGAGCACGTAAAGAAATCTTCTCGTAACAAAAATCGTTTCGCAATTCACTCGCTTATAACTTTTGCATATAACGACGCATTTAGTTTTGGCTGCTTTCGAGACAATTGCGAGGTGCAACGCTTCTTTCCTCCTTTCTCTTTCTTTCCTTATCTGCACTGTTTGTGACTGCTCGTGCGTGACAGACTCCTTCGATCATACGACCCGCGATTGGGAGACGATCGGATGCTGGTACGAGTCATCAGAGTTTTATCGAAATCGCCGCGGTTGGGTATATACTCGGTCGTTTCCGTGGTGACTAGCAATTTTCTATGATCGACGTTCCTGGTTAACGAGACCAGTCGTTTCGCGCCGAGATCGACGATGCTTTCCTCGAGGATCAGCACCTATGACTCGCTCGTAAATTCATTGCAAATGGCCTCTCTTCGAACGCACTTTTGTTGCTGCCGTAAAATAGATGCTTGATGCAGTAGTGATAAAAGCATCGATCGATCAAGAGGTCAAGGAAGGCTGTATCTTATACCTTGCAAACTTTGAAATGTGCATATTATCGGCTGCAAGGCTCCCAATATCTGCGCCAACCATTTTGGCTCCCGTAAAAGCGGAAATTGCGAAAATGTAGTTTAATAGTTCTGCCAAAGTTTATTCAAACGAAAAACTTTCCTGCAACGAAATTGTTTCTGATTTTATAAAGAAAACTTGTAAAAATTTTGCTACTAATTCATAATAAAATAATAATGTATAATATATTATAATAAATTAAACGAAGAGGATTCTCAAAGTAATCTTGAAAAATCTTGAAAAATAAATGTTTAGAAATATTTTTTACGCTTTTTGAAATAATAAAATTTAAAAACTTTACATTTTAGAATACTTTATCAAGTTACAATAAATTTATTGATGAAAAATTACATACATGTAAGTTGTCTAAACTATTCATGTATATTTCTTGACAATTTTCTCATTTGTTTTTTTACTTATTGTTAGAATAATAGCTACGTATAATTACATATAATCACGTTAAATAATCGGAATGTTTATAAATTTATATGAAATTTAATCTCTAAAATTATAGTTATTGAGTTTAGTGTGAAGTAGAAATATCAAGATTACTTGTAGAAAGAATATGCAATTTTACGAAGGAATACATATACCGAAAAACGTGCGTTCGTTAGTTTCTGAGTCCGGTTCGGTAACGAAGCGGTAGCTCTTTTGCAAAAAATCCTCGCGCTGAAGAGATTTGTGCCATCGACTTCTCGATACAGGATATTCTCCGATAAAACGTGAGTCGCGTAAAGATTCGGATAGCGCCTGAAGAATGCTTGGCAAACAGCAATCTAGAAATAGGAAGGTATCGTCATTTCTACGCTTTTCTTCATCGAGTGTATTTGTTAAATTGCATTATGCATATAAGATCATTGATTGAGAATAGTATGATCCCCGAGTAGCATTAATTATATTTTGCCTTCAAACGTTGCGCGTGTATGAAACAATATCATAATAATTTTTTTTAATGGAAGTATCTCTTTTAAATTATCTTTATTTTATAACTTTGAAAGTATCACTATTAAAATTAATAACACACATTTACCAATAATTACTTATTCAGTGTTCTTTATAGCGCCTAGTTATTCGAACTTTTACAGAGTATCTGTTTCACTTTTTTCATTATTAATGAGAAGATCCATTTACGTTCCAGATGGATTTATTCACACATACTTATTCAATGAATGACATCCGTTTTATTCCTCTTCTTTCATGCCTCTTTCGCCGGAAATCCATTAAAGAATCGTTACGTGCTTGATAAATAATATGGGTCTCCTCATTAAGGTAACATCAATGACGGTAATGCTCCCGCAATTTTATTCTTCTTTCTAGCTGGTTCATCGCGAACAATAGCGATGGCTTCGTAGCTTGGAATATGGAGCAGCTTCGTATTCACTCCTAATAATATATATACGCGAATTTATTCATGGCTATCACTTTTCATCAAATGATTTATATTTTGAACGACGATATCAATTGCTAACTGCTTGCCATTAAATGAAATATCGACGAAACGATTTATTTCATATCAACGATAAACGATATCGATTGTACGACATAGTAATGTAAATGAATGATTGTTACATATTTTACTCGTTGTCAAAATGAATATTACCGCGTTAAACTGTTCTTTTTCTGTGCGGTTGCGAGCTCGTTTTATCACACTCGTAATTCCACAAATTTCAAAATAATTGAGACAATTTTTGGAAGCGAGACTTTTTCCTAGAATACAGAAAAATTAGTTTGTAAAACGAGAGATAACCTCTAGTTTTTTCGACGATCGCAGTTTTTGTTTTTCGCAATATTTTTTGTATTCCGAATAAAATTGGCATGAACATTTGAAAATAAGTGACACACTGCAGGAATATGATTTTTTCTTCTCTTTCTACCCTCGGAAGAGTTACATTTTAAGAAGAAGTGAATTTTTCTTAGGGTCTTGAAGTGCACGAAACAATAGTCTTATAAGAAATGAAATTCATATGATAGCGACTGAAATGTTTGCCGTGTAATATCGATAATCGAATTTTGCAAGTTATAACGTCATTGTAAACTAAATTACGACATGCTTTCGCGCCTTCTCGAAGAGAAGCCAGAAGTAGAGAGAAAATATCTTACATCGACCCGTGTTAAAAGAGATAGCTGAAATACTGCTTGACATTATCTATTTTCAACATATATACATCGATTCGAGTCTATACGCGTCGTTCGCCAGCGTCTGCGCCGACGATTCTCCTTTGTTCTTGTTTAAATAGAGGGTGGCGGCCAAAAATGGTTCGGCGGCTGTGCTTTTATCGTACCTCATTTCACAAGCGACGACGCGTTTACTTCGTTCTTTTTCATAAATCCTGATATAATATCGTATGGCGAGGCATCGTTCGCCATACCTTTTAAACATTTTTCTTGCTCATTGACATTAGCCTCACGAAATTGTATTATTTCCTTTTTTTCTTTTCTGTGATGTAATTTGCATAATAATTTTTGCGTTACGCGTAACGCATAATGCAAATGTATAGAATGCTTTATTTATGTTATGAACGTTTAAAACTTTTATATCTGTGAAATTTTTAATGTCTTGGGTAGATGCAGAGATTACAACAAGTCATAAATGTGTTTTCGCACTCGCAATGATATCAAAATTAAAAACGAAACAGAATATGCAATAATAACAAATTATATTTATATATATATATACTTAATTACCTAATTACTTAAATTATATTTAATTATAAATAAGAGAGGTATATATTAATTTCTTCTCAAGTTAATTTCTCTGATATTAATATTGTCTGCTGTCGTCCATGCAATAATAATATCTGATTTATCTTCAGTCCAGTAATAGAATCTATTACATACTCTCTCTCTCTCTCTCTCTCTCTCTATATATATATATATATATATATGTCATGTTAGACGTTATATTTCAGTTTCACTAGGAAATTAATATAATAATATATTTCTGTCTTCAGCGTGATAATAATACGTTATCGAGTGGTTCTCGTGATCGCGCGAACATCATAACGATGATACACACAGCACTTAAGTACAAATTCTGACTTTGTTGCCGCTGTTTAAGCCGCATTCATTATGATACCGGCCGTCAAGCTGCCCCTTGGTAGCTTCGAGGTAGTACGTTAGAAGAGAGAGCCAGTCTAAGCAAGTGTAGCGACGGCGGTCAAGCTTGTAATCTGACGGCGGTGGGTCGTCTGGTCGGTCGGTCGGGGTAAACGGTCCATTAAGACCGGGGTAACAGTTAGTGGCCGTGCTGCAGGAAGCAGGTAGTTTACTAATGCGGCGACGAGAGGGAGGAAACGCAAGGGATCCCCGCAAGGGCCGTTATCGGAGCCAAGTTCGCTCAGCGATGGCGAAACCTCTGACGGTGGCTTTGCCATCGCTGAGCGTACTTGCAACATTGATCGTTTTCGCATGTTACGATCTAGTTTTTACACAAATATATAGGCGTGGATTGTTCTTAACATATTTTAGATTGCTCTCAACATATTTTGAATTGTTAAGCCTGTAAGTCATTATCAGTATGTTTTCGTTTAATATCATGGTACATAGATACATCTTACATTCTTTATTGGATTTAACTCGGTGTGATTCGGACACATATGTTTCATCGAATTAGCGCGGCTGGTAGTTTCACACGAAGGAAAACACATGGAAGCGTTGGGCATGCGGGAAATGTAACCAGTAATTGCTGATGCGTAGAGGGTAGCAGCCTCTTAAGCGTACACGAAGCCGCGTTGGGGTTGCTCGACCTACGAGCCGAAGTTTGATTACTGTTTTCACAGCGAGGCCACAATGGTGGGTACATACGTAGCGGACTAACAAACTGGCGTTCCGTGCTTTTGCGTACAATCCAGATCAGGAATTTCCTTTGTTCTCAGACTTCACCTGTTGTCGCCTGCGCCATAGTACAATGTGTTCCTAAGATTATGCATGGCGTCACAATTCATTATTAATTAATCCTATGCAAATATTGATAAGAAGGTAAATGAGTAGAACTTTACGTGTGTGAATATTTAAAGAAATTTAGAGAAGATTTTAGCTTTATGATAATGAGATTGGATGACATTAATTTCTTTATCTTTTAATTTTCTCATATTTAATATTTGAATATCTAAATGTAATATCTGCTTGAGATTAAGTGAAATTTGAAGATTTGTTATCTATTTGCATTATCGTAGGAAACTTTGTGAAATATACTTTTTTATTTTAATTTATTTATACCTAATTTTAATTTTTTCGACATAATAATTTTACAAGACGAAGAATGGATGCAAATTATATCTATAATTTTGTAGTATTATGGTACTTACTGCTTTTCTGTTTCTGTTTGAATATTTCCTTTGGGACAATTCAGGAAATGAAGCCCGTAGAGGACGAAGATTCAGTCAACTTTGGTGCTGTGTTTGCGTATTATTGTCTACTACACAACATACACATTTACTACTAAACACAGAGGCTTCGTAGAAATTTCAAATAAACCCGAGCCGGTGCAGTACGCTGAATAAGATTGTCTTTTTACAGTCTTTTCTTTCACTTGGAAATGGAATATTAAGTTAAATTTGTTCCTGCGCATTTGCGCATAATCTTCATTTTGTTTATAAAGCTTTTAGTTCGATCAACATGCTGGAATCTGATCTCACGAAAGAGTTTAATGATAGCAAATGTATAAGCTTTTATTCTTCTTTCTGATTATTTTAATACAACGGTATAGTATTAGGATGACTATCTCTCGTTAAAGATTATACTTTTTCTAATTCTGATAACATTATCGTTTCTACGCTAATATCACTATCACGTGAGTGTATAGTTTTAATACACTACACGATTTTATTGATCAAGAGAAATTCATTACATTACGCGAGATCGCGTATAGCTGATTCTCTTATCGTAATTATGCGACGCTGAGCCTTTGTATTTGATCTTATCATGTAATTATCGAATTTCGCATAAATTTATTCCAATCTTCGCTTACTCTTTTTCCACCACTACTTCGTCTCACTCCTTCTCATCGTAGCTTTCGTGCTTCGTTTCTTCTTTCGTTTCGGCCAGCGCCGTAATGAATTTGAGACGGTCATGTCCGTAGGGAGAATTTCTCTAGCTAGGTTTTCGGGATGAGAAAGAATACTTCCCGAAGAGGAACAACGAGGTTTGAGTTCAGTAAACTTTGATTTCACCCGCACGTGATTACTTTCGCACGAAATCTTGTGTTATGATTTTTTCTCGAGCATGCATCGTTAATAAATTTTCTCCTCCCATAGTACAGGACATTTTCCTTTTGAGAATCATAGTTTTTCGCGTATTGATATGCTTTTGTTACATCTAAGATATTTTTATGATCATTTTGCGCGTTTATATGTAGTCGGTTTTTATCATGCTCGATATTAATCCATTTATGGTCTTCAACAATCAAATCTTCCTCAGTTTGTTTTTATGCAGGAAGAAATGTGAGGGAATAAGCAAAATTGAAACGTAAGGTGTCTTAATGACATCCTTAAGACGATTATACATATTAATCCATTTATGATCTTTAACAATCAAATCTCCCTCAGCTTGTTTCTGCAGAAGAAATGTCAGGAAATAAACAAAATTGAAACGTGAGACGTTTTAATGATATCTTTAAGACGTCCCGACTTTGTCTGGAGTACCTTTGATTTTTTTTGTTAAAAAAATGTAATGAATATTTTTCCCCGCACTCTAATATCTTTATTTTGCTTTTTCGATTTTTATGCTTTCTTTTTACTGTCGGCTACAAAGTATGTATTTTATTGCGATTGTATTCCTTTTCCATATTCCCTTCTCTCCTCCTTATTTTAAGACTTTATATCGAGTTCTATGTATATTTTGCTTATGCATACTGCATTTACAGTATATTTGATTACGAAATATTACGCGTACGTGCGTGTAATGGCGCGTAGCACGTGGTAAATGTAAAAGCGCAAGTCCGCGATATTGGAGTTTCCTCCCTCGTGTCCTCGTTCTCTTTTCGTCGTGACGGTGAGGCGCGCGCGGCGCGATCATCTTCTGCGAAACTTCAGAACGAGAAACTGAGCACAGGCGAGGAGGTCAAAGGAGTGCGAGGCACGGGGGAATAATATGCGACGGCTCTAGAATCCGTAGTTTCGCACGGGAAGGGAACAATGGACAAGATTAATGGCAAATGGGGCGAGTGCAGGGCAACGCGAGGGATGCGACAAGGGCACGCGGAGGAGTGGCTTTGCATAATTTGTCTTTTAGTAATACCTGAAATTCGATGAGATTGATCTGCGAAATTTGGACATTGGGAACAACCTACGGTAGAACTTAAATGAAGAAGTAGTAATAAAGTACGAAAGCAGATTTTCGAAAAACATTGAAAAAAATGTCGACACTATTAAAGAAAGCATAAATGTAGCCATATACGTAAATATTTTAAATCGTTTAAGCTATTTGACATCTTACAGTTACGTGTCTGATTAAATTATCGTTGGAGCAGTCCATTTCTTTTTTTAACTTATATGAAAAGTCGAGAATCAATTTTCCGATAATAATTTTATTATGATAAATTTAGACTTAATCTGTCATTTGAACAATTAATGAAAATATCTAGATGAAAAGTTGAATAATAAAAAATGTAAAAATATTAAAAAATGTATCTTTTCAAATTTTTATTATCAAATCGTATTCAATATTCAATCGAATATAAGTGAAAATATATTAGATATAGTTTTCATCGTTTTCAATAGTTTTTGTTGCGTGCTATTCATTTTTAGAATTGAAGCAATTTTTATTATCGATATTTATATTGATGTAAAAATATAATTTTTGCTGCCTCTCTATGCATATAGTGGCACAATTTTCCATCGCTATTTGTTGTATCTGGCTGCAATTACCTATATATGTTACGGTCATTTACCAATTCGTGTATTTTCAAGTGAGGATGTTTCAAGGAGCGCAAAGATGGTATACGCGGCTTGATGAAGAGAATTCATCGTGTCTTTGCGGTTATTGGTTAGGCAATTTGTTTCTCGTTTGCCGTCTTGCTGCCGTGGAAATGGGATATCGAAAAAATTCCGACCGCCCATTTGCTTCACCGCTCGCCAGAGCCTTGGGTATAGATCGCGTGAGATTGACAGTCGTTTTATTCGCGTGGATGAAAGCCATTTGCCGGCATCGGCGATTCACGCTAAAAGCAATCTGCAGCCGAATCGAAGCGAGGATTTTAATAGCGGGAAATTATTTTTTTTATCGATCGGAGACATTTTTATTTTAAACCTCAAGAATATCGAATTTTGAACGGCAACGTTGCTTAAAGGAGTGCGTCGGGGAGCGCGATCTTACTCATTTACGACTCTTGCCATATATATGTGTGCGTGTATGTGCTGTATATATAGGTGTATGTATGTGTGTGTGTGTGTGTGTGTCGTCTTCTTTGCAATTCGTTTCGTTTGCACGCGAGTCTGAGGAATGAGGCGACGATGATGCACTCCGACAGTATCGCGCGGTTCTCTTGCTCTTATGGCGATGCGAAGAATAGGATATTGAAAAATCCCTGCCTTTCATTGACATCCTACCTCTTACCCTGCATCACCCTCGCTCGCCAACGACACCCTTTCTCGTCCGCCACCGCTACTCAGGATGAATGCGTGAGGGTGCTACGAATGGTAGCAGGTGCGCCGTGTGAATTTATCGCGGCGGAAAGCTCGACTTATGAGCGCTGGTTGAGATTTGAATCAAGCGAAAAGAAAAGACTTTATCCTTTTGTCAATTTTCTACACATATCTACAAATTCATGTTGTCGAAACTTGATTTTTCAATTTTCCATTCTTTATCTCTATACGATTATAATGTCATTTTCTAAAAATGGTTGTGCAATTTTATTGCAACACGATTTGCAGAATTTTACAATCAGCATCATTTATCGGCCTTTTTTTCTGTCTGCATAGACATAATTGTTGTATAGTTATTTTTTATTTTAATATCTTAAGAATCTTGGAAAGTATTGGCGCGCGTGTATTCTACAGTAAAACAATCTGAAACATCTTCTTTAAACTAAGATGATTCTTCGAAAAAGAAACTGACGTGCTTTAATGAGTTAATTAAGTTCACCCATTCAAGTATGTCATTGACGGGTTAACAAAATTGATTTCGAAAATCTGCGAAAATTATATACAAGCATTATTATTTCAGTTTATCAGTTTTGTGATTAGTTAGAAATAATTTCATTCAAATCAGTTCAATATAATTAATGTACATATTGTAATATCTATATGTGTTATCATACATGTTATCTATATATATTGAGTAATTTATGTTTTTTCTGTGTGTTCGGAATTTTTACTTATCTAGAAGCTAGTGATCAAAGTAGATATTCTTATACACGCGTAAACAAATGTTAGGTAATTGAACGAGAAAAGTATCATTTCCATTAGAGCTCGTTTGTCTAAAAGAATTCTTGCGAATCCCGCCATTTGTTCCGCCGCGATATCGACGCTATCGATTTCGCCCGAGTTTATTCTCGATGGAGCCGACCGACTGCATCTGTGGTATTCCATATATCCATAGCAAGCCACCGCGGGTTAACATCGGCTTCCGAACACTCGTGCCCGCAAGCCGCACTATCCTCGCGGCGAAAAGTGTTCCCGTACGATATCGCTATGACCACGGTAGGCGGTGGTGGAAGGTAGGAGGATCACTGAGAAACATTTGAAATCAGTGTGTTCCTCGGGGACACATCGTAAATCGTGCGTTCCGTTGTTGGCGCCTTTCCACATGCTACTATCATATCGTCTTTCTCGCTCCTTCCGCTTCTTTCCTGCTGTCTTTTTTTCCGTTGGCGCGTGCGAAATCCGAAGAAATCCAAGAAAAATCGCATTATCGCTAACGCGTGAAACAAAAGTCTTGGGGAGAGAGAGAGAGAGGGATTGAAAACGCTTGCGGCGAAGCCTTGGTACACAAGCAAACTGCTGTCTTTTGTTCTCTGTTTGGAGTATCGACATTTTGAGATATTTATTATACTTCATATCTTTGTATAATGTTTACTCTTCGATTAGCGAGACAGGTAATTTTATTTAATTATAGTAATCGTTTTGTACTTTTAAAATTCACAGTACAAAGAGAAAGCAACAAAATTATAATAATTAAATTGGGAATTATAATCGCATCTGATGAATTTTCAGTATTTTCTTTGTTAAATGCAAGTACGCCAATTACAGAAATTGAAAATTTTGGCTTTATATTTACATCTGGATTAACATAATTATTATCCAAATATAATTTATTTCTTCTATTTTTGTTTATAAAATCATTTTACATTTTTACCGTAACTCGGTTATAAATTTTATTACTTGGAGCATTGTAAGTTTCAGATAGTGTGTGCATTCGATACATCTATGTATCAATTGACACTCGGTTCAATTAAATTTTCAATTAAAACTGACGAAGAAAAAATACATCTATATTTTTACAGATACCTATACCTACTGATATGTAGTTCAATTTAGAGCAACCAATCACTCATTCCATTAACTTTTTTATTCTATGAAACATGCTGAAAGAATTGTAATGAAAGATTCTTTTCATATCTCTAGTATCTATTGCATTTTTATAGGAAAAGAATTTATTGAACGGTGTATATTTTAAATACAATAAAGCAATAAAGTTATATATTATTGGATAATAATGTATTCTAAAAATTTAGCAATTTTAATATATTATATTTAATATATTATAATTAATACTAAATGTTAGAAAGAATTAAAATTATTGTAGCTTTGTCTGTGTTTGTTTTTGTCTTATCGATTTATTGATATAAAAGAAGAAATAATAGCATTTTAATAAAATGTTATAGTAAAAATTATATCGTTTATATTATTCATTGCAAAAATTAATTACAACCGCCGGCTTGTTTTATGAACCGTGATAAAGTATCGTCCTGCATTATCGTGATTGATTTTAATAACTGCCCGCGTGAAATATTTGGGTGAAATAACAGATCGGGGGTGTATCGGAAAAATATGTGCTTTTCGTGTATACGCTTTTGTATACGACTGTCCAGTTTCGTTCGCTATTCCAGCAATATATTTGTATGAGCTTTCGCAATATCCTCCATTTTGCTTTGCAAATGCAGCTGCCAACAAACCGAGCATTTTCCATTGACGTACGTTACTTGTCGGGAGTACAATTTTACTTTTGTAGATAGAACGGCAAATATTCTTTATTACTTTCGTAAATAACCGCGCATTTGTTATTTGCACGAAGATGTGTAGTAACAACGTATAATCACATTACGTACGCGAAACGTACTCAAGCGTAAATTTTGCAGCTACGCGATGTTAATACCTCGTCAATAATACTCCCCCTCCCCGTCAGAATCTATTCTGTTACATGTGAGATCCCTGTAGCACTGTACCGGAAACCCCAGAGATACCGTCGCCGAAATCTCGCGTTACGTTAGTATTCATGAGCGGGAGTGGTTTACCGTACGCGCGTCTGAGCAGCTATTTGGGCGGCACTTTGACATAGACCAGCACTTGTTTTACGGTTAGAAAATAGAATCTCGACTTCGAGAATAAATGTTACTGCACTGTCGAAGTTATCGCGCGCACGCTATCTCGTTGAAGCGTAGAATAATGTCGTAGTGTTGAAGCGATGCATTAGGAACTAGTAGAAGTTGTATATGCGGATCGCGTTGCACTTTCGGCATTAGTGCATTAATATTCAGGAGGTTTCTGCCAGGTTAAAGCGAATGAGGAATGTCTAGTGATGTCAGTGTTGTTAATCGACTGTAAGCACTTTGCACCAAGATCGTTTCCAGTGGAAGCACTTGCAAATTGAATCTACCATAGTCTACCGAATAAATGCCTAATGGTTTGTCTAGGAAACGGAATTAATTGTGCCAACAGCAAATATCTGATATCAAATGATTCGATATTTCGAGATTAATTGCTTGTCCGAATTTGCGAATACAATAGTTACCTGAATTTCTCTTCGATATTGAAACTGGTATGTTTTGACTAACTAGCTCGTCTGTATTCCTCGTTACGTTACATTCACGTCATGCTTATTTCTGCACAATATGTGCATCTGTCCAATATCCACGCAGTAGCCGGTCCTGCGGTAAAGTTTGGGATATATCTCTCGTGATTTGCAACAAATATCAGTTTTCTCGTTAGTTCTATTGTTGACTACATTTGACAATAGTCATACGTTAAAATTTTATGTTGATACCTTATTGGAAATGCCTCATTACTGCTAAGCGTTGAAGTTTACAACAATAGAGGAAGCGAATATCATAGCAATCTTTATAAATAAAAAATCTTTTACGTTATGTATACGGAAAGAATTTTATTTTAAAATTTACCCTAGAAATCATGTTAATCGTGAAACAGAATAGAATTTTTTTGGTGTGATTTTCACTATTTTCTTTAATATATTATATATACTACAACAAATTTATTGTAGTGCATAGTAAAAAAAAAAACAGAAAATCACATAAAATTTGTCGAAATACTACGTTGTCCCACATTAACATGATTTTCAGAGGTAAATTTTAAAAGAAAATTCTCTCCGTGTAATATATATGTATGTGTATAATACACACAATGATGGACTACTACTATTTGCGCGAATGTCGAAGGGTTGAACGTTCTCTTCGTGCACGGATACGGCGTGCGTCTTATGAAACACGTAGTGAGTCCCCAAAAAGGGGTCGGTACACGGGCTATCGAAGTGGCTATATCTTGGTGTCAGGAACCGGAGTCAGGGATGTTGGCTGACATTGACCGCGGGAGCAACCCCCGCTCGGGCTTCTCGCTGGCGCGTGGAAACGGCGCTTGCGCTTCGTAGACACACTCTCGCGCGGCCGGGTTGCCGAAAGAAGGGGCGACGGGGTAAAACACAGTACGACCCCGGACGATCAAGGGGTAGCGGCGTTACAGTCCACGAGGGCTTCCGTCTTCCTATTTGCTGGGCAGTGTAGATTCTGCGGTAATAGTGGGTCAATCCTAGCGAAAAGAGAAGACGGCCTCGAAAGTATACATATCTCGCGTGTGCCTGTGTGTTCGTGATTTTTATCACGAATGAGATATCCCCCGTCGTGCCGTTTGGCGGATTCAACAGTTCACGTTTCTCGATTGCTGTTGTGTTACCGGTTATACGTACCTCGCCGATAAAGCGCCACGCAGTCGTTTTTGTTACGTCGGATTCGCGATTCGTCGCTTTTATTTCGGAGTGAATAAAAGTGCGTCGAAACAAGTGCAGGAGCCTTTAGTGCAGGATTATGGCTTTATTATGAAATATCTGACGTAAGTATCGATGCAAAGATAGAAAGCCAGTACATAGCCGTCGCGTCGGGAGTTTTTTTGTAATGTAATTTATTGTTAGCGGGATATTTTCGCGTGGGGGAGGAGCCGGGAAGTTGATCTTGTATAACGTTGAAAGCCGGTACCTCGTGGTCCGTACGACAAGCGGATACCGGGTTGGAATGCTTCAGGGAAGAAATATGAGTTGTTCTTGGCGCTTGTCGGGAATTGTTGAGAGTCCTGAACAACGACGGCTTTGGTCGTGGGTAAACTTAGTTTGATGATGTCTCGTGCGCACGCGATACTTCTTTTTTTCCATAGATGAACTCGCTGGTACACTCTCGCAAACGATTTTCGTGTTTGGAATTAGTGTATTTTCGGTATTAAACAAAACACATTAGATACTTTTTATTACAATGGATACATTTTATTGCAATTTTATTGAATATTTATTATTTGTAATAGGGAATTAGGGAGTTTTTCAGATTGCAAATGTTGTACCTACGCATAATTTGGATGTAAATTTTATTCTTTGATGTTATTGTTTTATTAAATTCTCTTTAAATATCTTAAATCTACAAAAGTTTTAAATAATTTCTGTATTATATTTTTTCTGTGGAATATTGAAAATATATTCTTACATTTAAAATATAATTGTTTCCTCTTTAAAAAAAATGATAAGTAAACTTTTTGCATTCATCTCGTCATTTTAGTATATGCACGAGTAAGACATTTTTCGTGTTCTTCCCCTTTTTATCCGCTTTTCTCCGGCTTTCTGTGCATGAAGCTGCATATCGGGACACCAGAATAGACGAGAAACTCATATTCAACGATTCGTATGCGCAGCCAGCTATCGAACGTTCGATTAGTCTGCATCCAGGAGACAATAGTTAATCTTTATAGGCGATTTCGGTATGTCGTTGCGCCAAAGTGTCCTCCACTATGGTACCATTTGGTACTAGCTTTCTCAATTCCCGCCACGCAAAAGCCGATGCTACTCATAGCGTATATTTTGATGAAATGTGCGATATATGGCGAGAAAGATTTTCACATGCTCGTTAATGAAAGCGTTAATTGTAAAGTCGTATTTTACAAAACATGTAGAATTAGAAAAATATACGTATTATTTTAATAATTTATTTTAAACTCTGCTTTAACTACGTGTACCTAATTTTATTAATAAATATTAGCACTATTAGAATTATTTAATAGCCATACTATTAGAATTATTTAATAACCAATATTAACAGTGCAATTTATTATAAATAATGTAATTATTCTACAAAGTCTAAATAATATATTGTATTTCTATACAAATGCAATATATTATTTAGTGCACAAGTTTCATTTCTGTTTGTCTATGTACTTTCCAACGAAATTATTTATCAAATGCTTTTTATTTTATTTCACGAGAAATGGCCAGGTTCGCTGGTGATTTCGATACCTAGAGGCAAGTTAGCGAAATGCGTGATCACAGATCACTCATTTAATTTTCGACACTAACACCATATTATTAACTGCGGCCGCAAAGCGATAATGCGCACCGCGCTCTCGCAGTAATGCGAAATTAATTTATTCGATGATTACGTATAGCTGACCATCGTATTAATCCTTGCGTCGATAAAATCACTAGAATGGAAATTAGGATGTCAACATTAATATCGCGCACTCTCGTGTGATCCCGCTTTCCCTCTTATCGTATATGCCGTATATCCTCTGTCGCCGGCACCGACTCTCGTTACGTGTTCGATACCAAGCGAAACTCGAGCTTCTCGCAGTGCGTAGATCGGTGTGCACGCGAGAAGCACGCATTACGCACAGTCAGATTAACATTCAGCGCGCAAAGCGAATCACTCGGTTTAATTCGCGCACTCTTGGCCGGGGTTATCACAGCCCCGGCCCCGGCAGATCGTGTGCCGCCAAGTGTGCAGGTGCATTAGTTCGCTGCGCAAAGAAAGTTACGTGCGCGTAGCGCGTGTCGCAGATAAATCCAGTTTTGTTTTGCGCGTGTCCCCGGGATACCGCGTGTGTTACGCGATCCGCGCTTAACCGTATATAGCGGCGAGCGCAGGATGCATATTTATGACCTACGATGTGTACCCGTGCATGTGGCAGAACTTTGTCTCGTGCCATACGTTACAAAGGGGAAGTCCATTATAATTGCTACGCCAACTGATACCCCCGCATTTCAGGCGGGGGTAACAACCGGGATTGCGGGAGACGGCAGTTTAACCGTTTAATCCCTCATATGTTTTCCAGCGTTCGTATTAAAGCGCGCCGCGCATTTATCTGGAGTGACATATTAGACTGTGTCAACTGCAGTTTACCGCGAAATGGATGGTTCGAGCGATTAAGGCAGTTGATCGCGTGAAAATGTCGTCGTTGCTGTAAAAGCCCGGCTTTTTTGAAACTATTTGATCGAATTGAATCTGATTTTTTTTGTCCAAAACTACCTGCAGCGTGGATAATTTTGCCTTTATTGCTTGTTTTCATCTTCTTTTGATCACACGCAAAGGGAGAGGGATATCGCAAATTTGGGATATGGGTGCAAAAATTCCGTAATGTGCAAAATATAAAATAAATAAATGGAACAAAAAAGAAGCATAAAAGCAGGATATTTGTGTGCGAAAATATTCACACAAAGTAATTAGATATAAATATAGATACACATAACTTCAAGCGTATATGTTTCGACATCCTAAAATAAATAATTTTTTTCCTGTGCATTTCGTTCATGTTCTTTATTTTTTTATTTGTGATTTGTTCTTTTTTTTTTTCAATTTTTTTACAACATTTGTGGTGTAGCAGCGGTGCATTTGATAGCGGTGCATTTGATAGTGGATCTTTCAAAGTAAATCTGAATATTTTATAAACATTTGTTAGCCATACATTGTAGAAATATTACGACTCTGTTTTCAGATATAGCTTTAGATCAAGATATTCTCTTAGGGCATAACAGACTAAAGTATTAGTTTAGGCTTAAATCATCACGCAATTTTATTACGGTGCGTGTATTTGACGGTATGAATTTCCCTTTATATATGCATAAATATTCGTTTCTCTTGGTATTTCTTATATAATTTTTTTGTTAGTTAAATGCCATATATGATACGGAGCTAGAGTGTACACAAAGTCGTTTGGACGCAAGCTTTAGCACATCGTCGAGCTTTTGCAAATTGCACTCTACCGCGTCGTTTACCTTTCCAAGCTCGTACTGTGCACATATCGTTATACACCCGTGCGTGAATTGCATACTTAAAACGCGTATACGGGAGATAGTTTACAAGTGGAAAGAATGAGCAGAGCACGCGAAGTTTCTTGAGTTAAAACGCAGTGCGAGGATGATAGTAACTTCAAGTCAAGTTTTATACTAAAATGTTGCGTGGATTGTGATTGTTGGATCTCAAAGTAATTTTAATTGGAACTTTGAGAGAGAGAGAGAGAGAGAGAGAGAGAGAGAGAGAGAGAGAGAGAGAGAGAGAGAGAGAGAGAGAGAGGGAGGGAGGGAGGGGGGAGGAGGGAGAAGATAGAAATGCTTGCACACGTATAGGGATTGCGCGTTGCGTTTCCTCACGAACATTATTTCGCTGTCTATAATCAAATGCACGACTAGAATTTCGATCTACGAGCTCCCTGATGCTCTGTCTGGATCCCGTAGAGAATCGGTTTGCTTCGACGAATGCCAAGCGATACAAGGAACAGAAGAGAACCATCTCGAGTTCACGTTTTCAAAGGGTGGAGTGGAGTACGACAGTTTTCTCCGATCCTCGGACAAATTTGTCAGTGAAGTTAAATTGGATGTTGCGCTTTGTGACTCGTCAGAATAAACGTGAGAGGCAGATGAAAGAAAGTGTAAGATGCAGCATATGAGTCGCGTCGCTTTTTATTTGCGGTTACCGTAATGCATATTTGCGAGGAAATATCCTAGCAAATATTTAGTAGAGCCGACATACGTATCTAAATAGAATTAACGAAATATGTTATACGATATATCGTGATGTTTTATATATATATATAACATTTGATATAATTTGATAATTTTAAGAATAAGTTAGATTCGAATTAATATCGTTTTAATTGATTTGAATAGAAAAGATGTTTTTTTGCCATACGACAGTCGCATTTTTTCTTGAATGCAATTCTTAAATGCGCGCTCTTATTGCTATTATTACCGAATGTAGGTGAAAAGAAAATTAAATTATTAATTTAGGTCAGAAGTCTCTCAGAATGAGAACGGTCGATTAATTCTGCACAGAAGTGTCGCATATATCTACGTTTTCTCGTAACCTAATTCGGAATATAGACATTCGACGTACTTATATTCTGCTGGTTGCTTATATTTATAGAATGCCGTCAGCTTTCGACATGAGTTATTTCCAGGCTTTTCATATAACTCTCCTACATACTCTTGAGTCCTTTTTATATGTGGAAAAACGTATGAAAAGTTAGATTGACTCCCGACATTTATAATATGTCATATTGTCTTATCTTTCGGTTGAAATCTTATTTTAACGTTACATTCATTTCTGTGCATCCGGTTTTTTTCAATATAATGGAAATAATGTATTCAGATAAATGATGTATATTTAACTGAATAATATCTGAGATTGATTTTGCTTTAAAATTATAATATATAGTAAATTAATTTTAGAAACTGATATTATTTAAATGCAGAAAATGTTAAAGTATATTTATTGCATTAATTTTACGGAAAAAACATGAGACTATTTATATATACATATAACAATAATTCTAGTTAACTTAAATAATAAAATTTTTAATAATTTTATTGATAATTTTATTAATAAGGTTATTTTATCTTGTTGATTTCCATACGTGAGAAATTGATCTCACAATGTGTACGGTGGAAATGTTGATGAATAAAAAGAGTCGACAATTTCCAAGTGTTAAATGCGCAGCAAATGCACGTCCGGCTTGCAGTTGGCGATATTCGGTTCGCGAACGGATATAAAACGAGAGTTTTATGATGGCCTCTTCCATTAGTCGCGTTATCATTCGGTACTGCCGCGATTATCGCTGTTCGCATTTCTCTATCTGCGAAATCCGCATCAAGCGGAACGCGTTCGGATCATTAACCTATCGTTTCATCGCGTTGAATTAAAGATACGTTGTGATCAATCCGTAGAATCGGATTGGAGAGTTTCCTTTCGGGTGAACGTCCAGTCGCTAGACTTCACGCGTCGATCTCCTTGTGATATGTTAACGTAATTCGGAGGACACGTCATTGGAGTAACTCGATTTCCGATCGAGCCATGCGGATAACTCAATGCGCGGAATCGAATAACTCGTGGTTCTGTTAGCGACGAGATGGATGTGCCGAATGGAAGCCGCAGAGGATACTCATCCGCTCGAGAAAACCGCAGCGAAACGAATGGGGTACGGCGCGTCGCGGCAGAAAGAGAGAATATAACACCGATCGATTCAATAGAATTATACGTTCGTTAATCTGAACATCTCTGTCGAATTCCGTGCTTTCTATACCTTATCTCGGTCGCATGTCGATTTATTCGACTGCAGCTAGCGTTTACTATATCGATACATCGGCGGGGAATTCCTATAGGAGGAAAGTGCCCGCTATGAAATCGTTTGTCTTGGATAAAATAATGCACGTCACATTTCTTATCCGAACGGTTTTTACCGTTTAGTAAAGATTAATTTTTATTCGTATTCTTCGCGTGTGCTTGGAACGAATTGCTCACGCGAATAGAATTCAACGGCGTATGCTTAAAGTTTACGGCTGCTTTCGAGTATATCGCGTCGGAATAACAGTTTTGAATACGCACGAGAGCGCACGAAGAGTGCTCGAGAGTCATTGTGCACTTAGGAGAAGCTTTCGAATGGCAAGAATGTAAGAAAGTTGCAGTCGTTATTCCGAGATTGGGCGAAATTCCTTTTTTTTTTTTTTACGCTGCATAGCGGAATCGTGCACGCTAATCGTGCCGTTTGTCGTTATCGCCCATAATTTTCGATCGGGCATCGCGGCGCTTTTATGCGACTCGCGCGTGCAGATCGAAGGGGCAGCAGTGAGCTGCTAATGGAACTAAGCAGTTTAGGCCGAAAACAGGCACGACAGTCGACTAGTTCACAGTCGGTAGTTTGGAGACAATACCCGACAAATCCCTTTTGCGGCTCTCCTCACCGCCTTCGGCTAAAACAATGCCCGATTCTTCCGTGAAATCACCCACCCGGGACATGGTACATATACAATGGGGCTAACAGCATCGGAGAGGCGTGCTTCTGGAAAATCAATGAGGTTTAGTGGCGGCACAAGGATAAAGGTGCACACATTTCTTTTATCGCATCGGCTTATTGTTATTAAAGAGAGGCTCATTCATAAATGTCCATTTATCTGCCGTGGCGCCCACGCTCTCATTCGACAATGGAAATGTCATTCTCGAATACTTTCGTCGAATGATTTATGCGCGGTTATTAAAAAAGGAATCCACGATAAATTCCATGAATTTGCATCTCCAGGGACATTTAGCAGTTCAATTGAAATTATGAGAAATATTGTGTGCGCGATGAGAACATATAAGTGTGTAATATTTATATATTTAATGATATAAAGGGTGTTTCCCCGATTCTAAATCGCTTTTAATTTCTGGCTCTATTAAATCGCAAATTATCTGCTTATTTTGTGCGAATGCCACATAATTAATAATTATCATTATAATGTATCGAAAAAACGTATTATTATGAAGAAGGACAATGATGAATTTGGAGATCTGCATGCAGTTATACTCAGTTATACTCATACCATAATTTATGTATTTCAATATAAATACATACCCCTAAATTATACATACATTTATAATATAACTGATATAATTGAATATTGAATACACATGTACCTAATTTAATGCCAATATAATGTGAATCAATAAATTTACGTTCTTACAAAGTATTGTATTTGTCTCGAAAGACAAGCTCTGTCGACAGCAAAAGCTCGCGTGCAGGAAAATCCCCGGGATTTACGTAAAAGCTCCTTTCCAATTACGGTAATCAAGAGACGTTTCGTTACACTCGTTCGACCCTTCGAACGAGGGTTTACATGGTTAATTACCGAACGTGGCTGGCGGATCGTCTGCGAGCTCGTGCGCAGGAGGTCCCGGCCGGGTCTGTATATCTGTTTTTAGGGGAGAATTTGTCCTGTAGCACGCGGATTAATCGAGCGAGGGCCAATGGTAGAGAGCGAAGGCGTTATCAGTGCGCCCTGCAGATAATGCGTGCCAGGATGCAGCCGCATAGAGGCAGGGAATGACAAAAGAGAGAGAGAGAGAGAGAGAGAATGGGTGAAAACTATAGTCCCTTTCATGCGTACGCGCGTGGTATACGTATGTGTGCGTGGCTATCCGACCTCGTCGTGCGAAACAGCTGAACGTGTTTGCTCCTCATAAACCACTCCGTCGCGCGAGTATTCTCCGATCCCCTTGCATACCTGTGTTATCGCGCGAGACGACGTCGTATCGCGTTACGCGTGACGCACCCTTCGCATGTACACGCGCGCTCGCTCGCGCGCGCGCGCATACACACACACACACACACACGCACGCACATACGCACGTGTACATACGCACACATACACATGATTCCGCATACGCGTTTCAAGGACATTGGGCGACCGGCCGGCCGCACAATTAAATCGAATTTGATCGAATTCCGGGCATGTGTGCGGCCGGTTATCCGCAGCCAGGTCAGCCGACATCAGCGTTGCGGAATATTTCGGCCATATTGCCGATGAACTGGCGCACCGGCAGGATTCGCCCGGATTCGATATCGCAACAAATTATTCACTAATGCTCGAAGCGCGCAACATGGGATTTATTAATATTAGGCAACATTTACTGTGCATCATATAATTGATTGCCCCGTGGTCGTTTCACGCACGTGCTGTCGGCTGGTTGACACATTTTTACGATGTCTGTCTCTCTCTCTCTCTCTCTCTCTACAATTTCAACAAATTGAATGTAATCGAATATGTATACAAAATGTATTGGACATATACAGTATTATATTGTTCACAAACAATTCGACACACATGCAGTTCGAAAACTTTTATATTTATTTTGAGACTTTTATTTTATTTTATATAATAAATCATCATTTAATTAATATATAAAAAAATTATATATATATATTTTTTTTTTGCTTTTGCAATAAGCTTTGTTTGCTAAAGACTTGTGTTGTGTCGTATGTTGACGTTAAAAATGATTATTTGATTTTTAATTCGTATCGATCGTTATCGCTATATTAAAATGAATGAAATATGTTGTGAGAATTGAAAGTGCGCATTTAAATTCTTCAACTCGGATGAGAAATCCAAAACGTTTGAAGTATATTGCTTACATCCTTATAGAAATTAAAAATAATTATTTGATTTCTAACTCGTATCGATCGTTATCGCTATATATTAAATGAATGAAATATGTTGTGAGAATTGGAAGAGCATACTTAAATTCTTCAACTTTGGACGAGAAATCCAAAACGTCTGAAGTATACTGCTTGCATCCTTAGAAATTAATAGGTCCTCAAAACTTTTTTCATTCCGAGAAGTTAGCAATCTCGTGAAACGATTGCTCTGGTACAATCTTGTTCAATTTACGATGTTACGTATATAGTAAAGTCATATACGTGCCACGTGGCACTATGTGTACGAAAGTTTCGCGCAATGCTTGCGACAAAAGGAAGGAACTTTTATTGATTTGATCGAATAAATGTGACGTCGATATTTTTATGGAGCGCAATATCGCGGACAGATCGCGTGTGCACACGCTGTCTGGGCGTACTGAATATAATCTCAGGATAGCGCCATTGCTTCTGTATTCCCAGGCGGATGTTGCGAAAAATACGACGATTTTACGCTGTTTTCATGTGATATAATGATTTCTCTTGAGGCTTCCAACATTCGATCCACGCGTGCAAACGCCTATGGCGCGGTTCGTTCATATCGACGTCAAGCGCCCCGAGGATTTTCTAAAACGCGTATCTCTGTATCCGAACGCCATACAGTTTCACGAGGATTGCTCCCTTATTTGCAAACTTGCATATGCAATTATCTTGAAATATATCTAGATCTTATAAGTCCTTCTTTCATGCATAGTTATTTTACTAACATTATTTTACTAATACTGAATAATTTCATCAATTATGCAAATTATTTAATATTTTCAGTACGTTGTATTTTATAATTCAGAACGTACTTTTATATAATCAATACTGAGTACGAATCAAATTAATGGTGAAGCTCAACTTTTGTTGAAATAGGTTTTTATTTTTTGATAATTATTTTTAGTTATCTGTAATTCTCGAATCTATTTTTTATTCTTTTTTAATTTTAAAAAATTATTTGTGAATAGATGGAACACAGACATTGCAGAAATATTATATTAACATAAGATAAAATTTTACATCCGATTAGAGCCAGAGCTTCTACTATTTAATTCTTTTGCAAAATTTAATTGACTGGCACTTTATTATGCATTAAGATTATATGACTGATTACATATTTTACGTATCGGATTTTCCGTACTATATACAGCTTCTAATTACACAATTTTAAAGAAAAGAATTATTTCTTAAATATATAATCACATGGAGCGATTATAGATATCTACAGCGAAATTTAGTTTTGCATTTTGAGAATTAAGAGAACGAAATAATTGAGCAAAATTACAGCTTATATACCTGAGCTTAGCATTAGTAAAATAGAATAAGAGAATAAGAACTTGGAACCTTCAAATATATTCAAATAAATTTTTTTATTAAAAAGAATATATTAAATTTATAATATATTGTTCGTGTGTTAAATTTATTTTTTGTTGTGTATAGTTATTTTAAGAAAATTTTGTATATAAGAAGCAGCAATAAGAATTGTCGTTCCGGAACTTTGTGTAATCTTTTTCTACTTGTCGGAATAGTATACGTATATGGAAAGATCCATTTGCGACTCGAAAATCTACTCATATCTCATGGTAGCGGAAAAGGAAAAATGGCGGAAAAAGAGGGGGAGGGAAAGAGGATTTGAAGTAGGCTCGAGGTTATCTTGATTGGGATATGGTAATGCTTGGCGGTAGTTAAGGACCAATTTCTGTGGATGTGCGAATGCGTACGCAAAACTGGAGGACGAGGGGAAAGAGAAGGAGTAGGAGGGGTGAATGAGAAAATAAAAGGATGGTATAAGTGAGATAGAGAGGGCAGAGGGTGGGACGCGCGAGGTCGAAGGATCGAAAAAGAGCGACGAAGGACAGCGGAGAGGACGCGATGAGGAGGAGGGAAGAAACACGAACTAGGCGGGCGGCGCGGCATGCTAATATCGGATTTTCCGTTCGTACGCTCGGTCCATCTGCTCGGGAAACGTTTATTTGGCGCTTTATTTCCGCCATACGAATGGATGGCGATGGATGGGGAAAGAGATAGTTCCCTATGAAAAAGCCGAGCACACGCCGCGAACAACTTTCTCCGCCGCGAAGTTTCACGAGAACCGACCGACCGACCGACCGACGCCGCGACGGGGGGAACGAACGACGTGGAAACTCGGGTGAACGTATTGCCGATATGGCTATCGCAGGAAATCTCGGAAGTCGGGACTTCGCGAGAGGTTTTTCCAAGTTTTTCGTTTGTCGTCGCGGGCACGTGTCTATTTTTATCAGCTGTAGGAAAAATAACGTTAGAGAAATTTCGCAGATGGCAAACATTTTCAAGATCATAGCAATATACGTGTTAGCTTCTTCGTAGTCTCTTTCAAATTGTATCATTTCGCAAATTAAAAACAATTGTTTATTTTACCCTTATCATTTATATCACGGGTAAACAATTGTTTTTAATTTGCGAAATGGTATAAATTGATGAAACTATAAAAAAGCTTACACGTATTGTTATGATCTTGAAGACGTTTGCCAATTGCGATATATGTATAAAAATCTGTACCTTTTAGGGATAGTGTTCTTATTAAATTACTGGCAATTGCAACTTATATGATACACATACAGCAGCTCTTTGTCATAGAATATTATTTTAGAGTAATAATTTTGCAATTTACTAATTGGTGCATATGGGTGAGCATTGTGCGAACGCCATTTGATTTGCCTCTTTTTGATCCGTCAGGTGGCCATTATATCGGTTTCACGTGGCGCTCTTGATATTTGTTCGGGGGTATAGTGCTTTGATTGATACCATCCCATATTTCGCGTCAAACGTGACATACTCATGAATGATTCAATCGCGTTCGTTCCTGACGTATCATCCATAACGCACGCACCCGGGGTTTTTCGACATAATAAAAATTATACACGGCCCCGTCGTTATCGTAACTATACCCCATATAAACGGTGACAACTGTAACAAATTTCGAGCCTTTTTGTGGGCCGTGTACCAGAAAAGGAAACAAAGCAACACGGAGAAAAAGAGCAAAGGGAAAACATTGCGCCGTCGACGATGTATGTGTACATATAGCCCACGGCTTGATTTTCGTGTCGTCACCCTCTTTCATTCGTCGTTTTCGTCGTTTCTCATGGCAAGAGCTGCGGGATTACGGAGGAGCAATAGTTTCCTCGGCTCGTTTTGTATATGGGCCAATGGGCTCCCTGTTGCTTTTAGTTGATGAATCATCCCTCTCTTCAGTTATTATTTACTGCTCGAGATGCCTGCATTGTCTCTCGCGTCCGCTTCCGGTCAAAGCGCTCGGCATTTTCAATATCTCACTGACTTACTAACACATTTCACTTCTTTCTTCTTTAAGATATGCGGAACGCGACTTATTTTTCTCTATGTTTTTAATCATCACATTATTAACAGTCCGCTTTTTTTTATGAGAACAATCAAACATGTTCTATTGCTATTTTCATCTTTATGATATATTAGGGTATATTACGTATGTGTATGTACAATGTATTATACTCATGAAATTTACAGTTTATTCGATGATTCGGTTAATATAAGAGAATTCCTAATGAAACAGTCTGTGTGCGGGTTGCATTAATTTTTATATCCTCTCCATAAATGTTTTCAATATTTGATACAAAGGAGTTCATAATTTCGTTTGGTAACACAACACGGAGGAGCAGTTCCTAAATTATGTAATGATGGGATTAAGTTCTTATGATTACAGTGCAAATTAAATTTCCATTAATATGTTCCAGCATAAACTAAAAGCTTCCGCTAGAAGCATAAACTAGAAGCTTCTCGAGCGAGATTTTATCCGGACTTATGGTTCTCTAACGTTGTAAAATTTGCTGGCGCGCATTTTCTGACCATCCCGTTCAGCCGCACAAAGCTGCTATATCTCCTAGATTATATTTAATGAAGGTCCGCAATGCCAGATCGCGCTAGAACGTATACTCACTCCAGTAAACGCTCCGTGTGCGTATAGATACCCCCGAAGAGGGACTAATGGTGCGCGCAGATAAGAGCCACTTATTTTGCGTTAGAACATAATAATATGCAATACTGTGAAATTTGATTAGAATTTTTCATCTCATATCGCATTTACGTTTATTTGATTGCCTGCTATTTCTCTTTATACTGCGTCTATGGAAATACGCATTTGAGATACAATTTAAAGATAATAGCAATTACATGTGTTAAAGATAGTAACAATTACATATGTTATATTTTGATCGTCCACGCGATTAATGAAAGATGGGACAATGATTAATGACTTGATTATACGGAATGAAGGCATTTTTCAAGCTAACGTATTATTAATTATATTACGAGTAGATGATAAGAGCTATTAGCTGGTTGAAGTTTGAAACGTTCTTAGAACGATTTTTTAAAAATGATTTATCCCATTCTAGCTTCGCTCAGAGTAACTCATAAGTGCCATGAACACAATACAAAATATTTCTATCAAATACACGAGTCGGAAGGCATCCTTATGCTCGATAAACCACCCTTCCGATCACTTAAAAAATTCTATCTACGCTAAGAATGATTTGTCCCATTTCTACCTTTGCAAGAAGTATCTGACATAAAATATAAAATATTTTTATTGAATGCACGTGCCGGAAGGCACCCTTATACTCGATAACCCATCTTCTCGGTTTCTTAAAAAATTCTTGCTACGTCAAAAATAATTTGTTCCATGTCTACTTTTGCACAATGTTACTTCTAAGTAAGTGCCAGACACAAAGTAAAAAACATTCCGATCGAATACACGCGTCGACGTAGCTAGAATTTTTTAAGTGTATTCTCAATCGGAATGTTTTTTACTTTGTGTCTGGCATTTATAAATAAAATAACATTGTGCAAAAGTAGATATGGAATAAATTATTTTTGACGTAGAATTTTTTAAGTGACCGAGGGGATGGTTTATCGAGTATAACGCTTTCGACGTGTATTCGATCGAAATGTTTTTTATTTTGTGTCTGGCATTTAAAAGTTACTTGTGCAAAAGTAGAAATGGGTCAAATTATTTTTGGCGTAGCTAGAATTTTTTAAGTGACCGAGGGAGTGGTTTATCGAGCATAAGAGTGCCTTTCGACGCGTGTATTTGATCGAAATATTTTGTATTTTGTTTGAGACACTTATGAGTTACTCTGTGCGAAGCTAGAAATGGGACAAATCATTTTGTAAAAAATCGCTCCAGGAACGTTTCAAACTTTAATCAACTGAGCTATTTATGCATTTTTCTTTATATGTATATAATATGGTTATATTCAACTACGTTGTCTTTGTTTCTTGCCTGTTTGAGTGCATTTAAAACGAAGAACGGGGGTGTTTTAAAAATTGTTTATCAGGAAGCGATTTTCTATCTATCACATATATAATTTTTTAGTTTTATCTATAAGAATTATAGTCTTATTATAAGTCATAACGTTGCATTCATGAAACGCTTAAGTGCAAAAGCGAATAATGGCGAATGGCGTATTCACGACTTTGTCTGCTTTCTCTGTTTCAGGTAAGTTTCACGTGGTGTATGTACGTAATGCCCTTAACGCTTTGCGAAGTTAGCGCCGTTACCGTAAGTAATGTCTTCCATTATCACTGTTGCTCTACTTGAACAGAGCGCATCGAAAAGCGCTGGCTGAGAATTGACGATCGGTCGGTGAAACTTTATAAGCAGCTTTGTATGCGTTCGGCGGCTGCTTAGTAAAATGCACCGGCGCAAAGTTAGGACGCCGATTATAAAGTTGGCTTTGTAATCAGGCGGTGGAAAGAGGTTCTAAATAGTGAAATACCATTTTCTTTCCTTCAATGCGGTTCTTTAGTCTTGCTAATTGAAAAGTATAACGCATTTTATTCACACGTTAAATTATAATTATTAAAAGATAGTAAAATATTAACAAATGTGATAAAAGTTTAAAAATGTTAAGACAAAAATTTTATTGAAATTGATTGAAGAAAATTATTGTTTTTTCTATAATTATCATGTTTACCAGCGTTCTATCTTTTAATAATATAATTTACAAAGAATTATGAATATATGTTTCAATATGTTTTATTATATTTTGTATTATTTTATACATATTTATTGAAAAGAACGATCGTTTATATTTTGCTGAACTCCTACACGGCTATCGTATATTTTGTGATGGATGACGTCCGACTATGTTGAAGTTACGTATGTATATATACATAGATATCACGATTATTGTCGCACTGATTGTCTCTCGCTGTTTGCACGATGATAATAATAGCCGCTCGATAGATAGTTACTATTCCATAAACTCAACCAAGAGCTGCTAATATCGAGTACATTTGCATAGCATCCTTTGGATATATATGCCATTATAGGTTCATTGCAATTCCCGTATATTCGTGTCACTTTATTAGCGTTTATCTTACGATTTATATTTTACTTTCACATTTATAATTTACAACCTGATGTGCTTATTTTAAAAAAGTATTTAACGCGCTGCTATCGATAATGAAAAAAAGATATTTATCGGTGACATTTTTTTATAATAATAACAGTGATGATGTATTTAATATGTATTTATTGCAGTTTACTATGATAAAAAATGAGTTGTCTACATCGATTATTTCTGGAAATTCTAAACTATTCTTTCGTCGTCGTAGTTTAAATCCACGCGCGAGCGCGCGTCTATACATAGTTTGGAAAAATTTGAAAGGTTAGCTATTTATGTTCTTGCAATTCGTCAATATATGATAGCGATAAATCGGATCGACTGATCGCTGATTTATCGGCTTATCACCGATTGTGCGCCAGACTACAACATCGGTTAGGATTTCGGGTATTTGACTTGATGAATCGTTACATCGCGAATTCTGACGCCTGCCTATACGTTGGCCACGATTATTTCAGGAAGCGTCAGTATCAGATGACGTTGTAATTGATTACAAGACAAGCGATAAGCGAAGGAAATATACCCGGTTTTTGTTCAGCTGTGTCTATATTAGTGAAGTATTTCATGCGTATAGATATTTTGCACTGATATGGAAGTTAAATTTAAACAAATCGCTAATGAAAAATCACACTTGTCTCTTTTAATAGTCGTGATATTATATTTCGAAGCTTTTTTTTTATTAATTTTTTAAGTAAACGTTAGTCATTAGTCATGTTTGATAATTGAATAGTATTTGATATGATATAACGAGCAATATATATTAAATTAATGTTAAATTTATATTATTTGTTTAATGTATTATTACAAAATTGTGATTTAAATTTTTATTTTTAATTATAGTAAATGAGTAACTAATTATCAAAGTAATTAACAAATAGTAAAAAAATATAACATTGATTTATACGGTGCGCGGTTAATCCAGTCTATTATAATTTATGTATGTGTATATATTACAGTAAAAGTATCACAGTATTTTCAAGTTAAAGACTGAAATCCGTGTTGTAATCCGTGAGTATCCCATAGTTAATTTCACGCACGTTATCATCTTTCAATATTAACTACAATTCCGCAGGCACTTTTATTTTGTTATTAAAAAAGTAATATCTTTTAACTAATGTAATCAACACTGAATAAAGCACTGAGGGATGTTGATGTTTTTTTTTGCTTTGTCGCTTGTCATTATATTATACAATCGCCGCGAATCAGAATAAGCTGGTTTCCTTTTGTGCTCATCTCTTCACCTTCGCGCATACTAAAGCGAGATTCGGGGATAGCGGCTTAATTAACTGAGGAAAAGCTATTAGAGTAATTTATCGGTATGCGGAATCGCGGATGGAGAAATTGAGGTAGGCTATTTCCAGTGTGCTAAGTCTGTAGCGGAGCATTTTACATTACGGCGGATTCGGCAAATTCTTAAACGATATTTGAGAAAGGAAAAGATAACTATACATAAAGCGATAATAGATTCAGAAAATGGAAAGAGAGATTATAAACGATGATATTTAAGTGTTAAACTGTCAAGGAATATAATGTAAATTCACTGTTTAATCACAATAATTAATACACATAATTAATGATAAGTCGGGGAACAATTTACGGTTTATTAAAAATTTATCTGGCTATGCAGTATTATATTGAAAATATACGAGTAATACTGTATTATATGGTAGTACGTTGTATCATTACTTCTATAATGGAAAATTTTTGACGAGTTTCCTGCTATGTATGAAAATCAATACACACAAGGTGTCGCCTCCGACATTCACTGTTGATTTTGTTCTATTAAAAACGTCGTTATAGAAGATAAACGTGAATATTCTCATTTTGGTGAATTGAGAGACACTTTAGTAGGAAGACACTTTAAAATGAAGCGAGGTATAACGAAAACGGAATGAAAGCAGACATTTAATACTGATGAGGAAAAGTAATGGTTATAGATATGTATATAATATATTATATTTCACTAAAATTATTAATTTAAATATATTTAAGTAAATATATATAGCTACAGTGTAATGTAAATGAAAAGGTTTATCAAGTATCATAGATTTTAAAATTCAATTTAAATGCATATAATTTTAAATAAAATAAAATATGATATTTATTTGATGTTAGTTTAGTATTTTTAATGTGAATATTTTATTGTAATATTAAATATGGCTACTAAGTACTTTCTCTTTATATACATATAACGAGAGATAATGGTCTTTATATTAGTTGTGTGTTACTTGTGTTATAGCTGTGGTAATTCAGCATCAAATTTGAAACTACATAAAGTGATATTTAATTGCAGTGTGGCTTTAATGCAATTTTCTAAAATTTTCTAAAATTCTGTTATAAATACTTATGACTCTTATGGCTTACGCATGTGCCGCTATTTTGAAAGCTGCCGCTACGAGAACGAATTTCATATCTTCTCACGCCCTAACGAGGTGACCCATTATGAGAATAAATTACAACTTTTTGCAGCAAGTTGCTCGTTCACTATTCTGCTAACTATGTGACCCGGTAAATCACTTTACATACATTTCCCCTTTCATTGCAGGCGCGATGTGTGCACGTGCTGTATGTACATTGTTTATTGCGCGTCTCTACTTTTCTCGACATTATTTATACCGAAACTTCGCTGTCACTGTTTTTCAATGAGGACGACGTTCGTGGGTTTGCTCGCTTGTTGCGAGAACCGCGGCGTATCCGTTTTATGTTGCATGAATATTACATTACCTCACCAGCTTTAACTTATTTGCGCTTCAGGTGAACACTGAAGAAATTATGCAAAGAGTCATGAAACAAACTTCGATCCTATCGTTTTTTCGAAAAATACTGTAGATGAAGCTGGCGATAAGAGCAAACGATTAGTGCTCAAATATTGAAGTGGAAACGTTGTATATGCAAGTCTTATGAAAATAAGGAATTGTTTATGCTTATGCATTTCTTTGATATTTGCACCGAAATTCACAAAAATATTTGCGTATCTTGATGATATTTACTACAATACTCCTAAAAAAACGTATGTTTCTAAAATGTATAGTTATTTCGCGTTTTTTCCGCACACATATAATTTAATAAAAAGGTCGTGAATCAATTCATGTGACATATGTACATAGTATGTCAATGGCGAATTCAATTGAGGAATTCGCTTAAGACTCTTTGATACAAAATTTATATAACAATGAGATTTATGTATAGTTTTAATATCAATACGCATTCTAAAATTCTCTTTTAAATAGGTTTTTCGAATCTTTGATTGAGATATATTTGTATGCAACACAAAATAGAAGCATTGTCGATTGATGTCCTCTATTAGCGCGATAAACCTACTACTCTAATTGTAAGCTACTCCACTAGCAGCTTGGACGTGCGTCTCTAGTGGAGCAATCTTAGATTGGAGTTACAAGACTTATCTCCTCGAAACGACGGCAGAGACAAATAGTACTAGATGCACTGCTCTTTTACTCTGTTGTTGCTACTTCGATTTAGTATCTGCAGCAAAGTGCTATTTTCTTAAATTGATGATCTGCGGCGGCGATTGTGCTAGCTGAGATCGCTGAGATCGTTATTACAGCTTGATTAATTTAAAGGAAATAATTTTCATTGCAATTTTATATTAGAGCTATACATATACATAGAACTGTAAGAGATGAATAAAAGGCGACTTGATAATTTTATATATAAAAAGTTCTAGATTAACAAAAGAAAAATATTATTTGTGACTGACAATGAGATCAAAATATAGTAGCTAAGAATCTTGTTTTTGCAAAGTTTTTATTTATCACAAGTATTTTTATCACAATTACGAAATTGTGGAAGTAATTTTGGAATGTGGTATACATGCTTTTATAAAAAAAAAAACGAAATATAACTCCAGTAAAGTTACTGATATTCCGATACCGTGTGCGAATATCAAATTTGATATTTCTCGTTGCGATAACGAGACCTCGAGGGACTTGCATTTATGTTCTACATAAAATCCTTATTGAAATTTTCTATATGATGTTGAAACTTAATTATAATATATCGATTTTAATATCGTTCTTGAAAATTTACATTTATTGTTCAGCTTAAGATACAGTTTATAAAATTCATAACAATCAATGTTTGGATATTTTTTCATTTTTTTACATTAATTAATTACATTTCTACATGCTGATTTATCTGGACAAAAACAATTTATTGAAGATAAATATACGAGATTCAATGGAAAATATAATATACACATATACAGTTTTTACAGTACATAATGCGTAGTATTGGAATGATTAGATTATTACTCTTGATTGATCACATCCGTGTAAAATCACACAACTTATGTTTTACAATTTACAGTTTTACAGTTTACATATTCGCGTACGTTATGTCCATTAATATTGAAGTATGTTTATACATGAAAAAAGTATATAATTTGGTTTTTAATTTATAAAATGTAAAATATTTTATTATTATGAAATATTAAAAACAATACAGTTTTGCAAATATTTAAAATGTAATTTAAAATTTATTTTTTTTTGTTTTATTTTTCAAGCGTGAGATAGTCAGTTAGGAATAATCGAGCTGAATCGAGCATTACGTCAAATATTTTGCAGGAGGATGGTTTTAACGAGTTCAAGCATTGTGCAAGATAGTCGAGTTTTGATCTCTGTGACTCCCGGAACTTCGACAATTTTATGAGTTTAGATTAGGTTTCATCGATTGAGGGTCCGCATGTCCGTAACAGATTTCACAGAGATTATTTTACAAACCGCAAATTGTAAGGAAATTATTCTTTATACATATATAAATTACCGATAAATTTTTATATTTTTATACAAAAACTATATTAAATTATAAATGAGTGTTTAACACTAGATATAATAAAATATAGGGTACAGTTTATCTTATAAAATATTGATATTTTTGATAAAGAGAAATTCATTTCGAATTGATTGGAAGATCTCAGAATATAGATTATAGAATACTAAAAGTTTCGAGAGATTTGTTTATTTTATTAATGTTTTCGATAAATATTACGTAATTGCATAAAAAGCTTAGCTTTTTAATTTACAAATCAAACTATTCTGCACTAGAAATTCTATTACCTAAATTTTTTATTTATTAATTCATTCATTTTTTGATAAATAATTAATTTTATTATTAAGATAAAATTTACATAAATTTTTTAGATTATTTATGTTTATTAATATTATTAGAAAAAATATTATTTTTTTACTTAAAATAGTTGGCGGAACTTACGATCGAGCATTATACACTAACACATATGTTTCACATGCAAAATTTTTTATATGCTTTCTTAAATTCGTAAATTTTACCGAACAATGCTGGAGAACTATCTGTGAAAAGTTCGGACATCTCCAACCCTCTTCGAAGGTTTGCACATAGACGTCTATAAATAAAACGCTATTCCCATGCGTATGTTCCGGGCCCGTTCTTTTCGTCTCACGGATTTCTTGAAATATGCATTTCCTGCTTCTGTGTGCTTCTTCGTCAGTTGCTTTTATGTCCTAAAGAAACATCTTTTGTATAGGGACACCATCTAATGGCAACTTCTCGCTACGCGTTGCTGTACTGATAAAGAAAAATATAGCGAAAGTGGAGTGACGAGGCAATAAAACTTTGCACAAGTTTATTCATCTATCGCGTGCGTATATTTTTATTGCCATTTGGAGAATTCATTCTTCTCGCCAACGGCGTCTTGGAATATTGTTGACTTGATCTTTATTTGCGAGCAAACGCTCTGCTCGCATGGCTAAAAAATTTATTCATATTATCACTCCGCTGATGCTTATTTGCGTAGAAAAGCCGTGCATAAGAATTGAGATTTTATAACGTTTTTATTTAATGGTCATAGTATAAAGATTTTGTATCTTGAGACAGGATTTAAAATTAGGGTAATATAATACATATTATATTTTTAATTCTTTATTGAAAAGACACAAAAGTTACGTTGATATTATTTCGGAAACTATATTCCTTCAAAATTTTGGAATAATGTGCACAAAGGCGAGCTTGCTGTCAAGCTTTTCATCGTGTGTGCGCGTTTATTAGAGAAATATACTATAAACTTTTCTCTCAATATTATTCTGCTATTATCCAAACATACGCTCGTTGTGATATTTTACGAAAGACTGCTTGCGCTTTTGTGTTTCTTGCTGCATTCTACTAATTATAAATTCAGCATTTTAACGTTGGTTATCACGAATACGTGAAAGGTTAGGTAATAAAATGTTACGAATAAGAATAGCTTCAACGTGGCGTTTAATCGCGTTGGTTGTAAGCGACGTTGAACGCACCAGAACACAAATGGCTGAAAACTGTACAACAACCGGAATCGAATTTTTACGCGTCCACGTCGACGCCCGATCGATCATTTGTAAACAAAGCGCGACGAACCGAGTTCGCGATCTGTTTGATATCCACGACTAAACGGATTACCGGCTTTTCAATTCAGCGGTCCATTTCGCGATCTAACATGTTCTAATTCTGTTGCGGAAACGCAAACGTTATCGTTTAGGCTCATGCTTGGATTGGCCGAGATTCGCGATTATTCATCACATCTCACTAATCGATACGCATATATTTATGAATTTTGAATTAATTTCTTGATTCATCTCTCGGAAAGGCAAGCTGCGAAAATATTTAGATTTTATTCGCGTTCGATAAAAGATACCTATAGATAGCTTACGTGATGCTTTATAAGTATAGATATAACATTACCCACGAGACTGTTTATTATGATTCTAACATTACGCATGTATGGCTATATGGATAAACATCGCCGCGATTTGAAGTAGAGTCTGAAATCGTTTCTGGTAGCGGCGGCGTGGCGGCGGCGGCGGTGGAATACGCGGGACACACGTACGAAGCGCGCCCGGCGCGAGGCAAACAGATATGCCTTCGGAATCAATATTTGCTCGATACACGATGGTACACTGCTCCGAATGCATCCCCTAGTCACACTCATACACGCACATAAACAAACACGTATCCGCCGTTAGTATCCCTCCCCCTTGCCATTCTTTCATTCTTCTCTCTTTCTCTCTCTTCGGATTTCCGCCCCGCTCTTATATGACACGGCAGCGGCCTTCACGTTCCACTGTGACTTGCCAGGGGATGCTGAGCGTGGGCTGTGAATCCCGAACATCGGAATCGATGCAGCGATCGCCTGTGATATTTATTCATGACGAAGTGATAGAATTCGCGACTACTTCTATTGCAATAAGAACAAGGTGATTTGCGAGAATATGAAATTTATTGTAGAAGCATTCCCAGTGATAGAAAAATTTATATAGGCACTGAAGAACGCTTATTCATATAAACTTTGTGAATTTATACAAATTGTAAAAAGAAAATATAAGAGAATTAGGTCGTCATTGAATGCGCAATGTATATCTTGTGTTGTCAATTTATAAATTGAATTGGCGTATCGAGATTTGTTATTAAAATATATTTTTATATTTTAAAAATCGATTCGTCTCTTGAAGTTATTCGATTGAGTATCTTATTACCAAAGCTTCATTGAATTTGTCCGCTAATCAATAATTCGCAGAGAGAAGTGTCTTTTTTATCATTTTCTCACGATGAGAATTTCAAGTGTGTCGAATACCCTTAGGATGTCGTCAAGTGAAGTCACAGCGTTAAAATTATGCCCGTACTTGGAGTCGACTTGGCGGGGCTTGTCCTTGTAGTTACCAATTCCGTGGTGGAATAGAAGTTTGTTAAAAGTTCTTCCTGACTTAAATTGGTCTTGAATTGACAATGGCGCTCACCTGGGATATTTTTGCGGAATGACGTTATTCTACGTTTCACAGTGGTACACAGTGGTAACATTGTAGAAACGAGCCAAGGAGTTCTAGCAATCTTTCTAGAACAATATTCTTTATTGAAATCCAAAGGTCGTTTATGTATACATAGTTTAGCAATTTCAAAAACGTTTTACATGCATACGTGATACGTATATATGCATGTACAGTGTACACGTTTATCCTAAAATTTATCCTAAAATTTAAATTTGCGATTTGCAGCCGGTCTACTCTCACAATTAGAGTAACATAGGATAATCAGAGACTTGAATCTTCTATGTTTGATTTTATAAAAAAATATTTATTTGATTATATTTTATTTAAATTCCTCAATTTTAAATTTGTCATATAATTTTTATTGTATTTTAATCTTGGATGAATAATTGTTATTATCTAAAAATTATTGATATATGAACGTTTTAAGAGTAAGGCATAGCAATTATTTATTTGAGTTTAATTATTTTTTAAATTTCGCAATGATACTTTGCTACAAAACGTTGGAAAACTTTTATACTATGGTCGCGAAACGTGACGCAGTAGATACTTAATGCGAATTCTTCGTCTGGAAACAATTAAATGGTAGTCTTCGGCAATAGTCGCATAATTTCCACGCCGTTTAGCGGCTCTCGTTAGCTGCACGCATATTAACGGCGTCTAATTCGATTTATCTGTACATTTGGAGCTTCCAAGGTGTGTGTGTCGTAGACACGCCATTACATACGCGTCGTCGGAAATTGCTGTTAGCAGCTGAGAATGCCTAAATGTCGATAATCACTTAAGTGACAATAGCGCGCGGCAGAGTCGTCCTGTGTTACTTACTGCGCCGAACTCACCTCCTTTTCGCGCAACGCGTTGATATAATTACGCACGTATAGCTGTAGCTTTGTCTAGGAGCACTATTAAATCGCAAGCGTGGTTAAGCGGGGTTTCTCGTGAAATATCATCGTGTCTCAAACTTATTCCGTTTACACGTTAAACAAGCAGATATATAATGTTCTGCGATATTTTTCTTACTTTGGTATGTCGTAATTTATGACTTTTTTGCAGTTCTATAATTTATAACACTGTTACACTGAAGCGTGAAATAATATTCAAACATCGAAGTAGATCTTTCAAATTATTTGTATAAATAATATAATTTTGAAGTTCCAATTTATTGGGATATTTCAAAGCAAATCAAATCCATGACTTTAAATATTTTCTGTCTGTATTTTTTGCAGCTTGATAATTTCAGTTTTTATTATGAAACCAAACATAGAAGCTTTGAAAGTTTTGATTGCGTGCTTCATGTAAATTTATGTTTCTCTTCGTATCAGTAATTTAATAAAAAAGTCATATGTGCATATGTCGTAGCGAGTTAAAGGACAATATACGACGTATGAAAATCTGGAAAAATTAATCCGCATCTCTCGCGTTCCATTTTAATCTGGTTTGTTCCCGGCGATGCTACTCGATTTTTTGCGGTGACAACGGGATTCGTGGAATTTTGTTAACGTCGTATCGTGCACCGTGGGGAGGGGAGGGGGGGGGTGCACACAGCACGGGTATGAACGACCACGGTTTAATATCTATACATGACGAGGGGGGCATACCTGGCTCTTTATTACGGCCGCGTGCAATCTCGGGTGTACCGCGCGTTGCTACGTGTTTGAAATCACACGGGAATGCGAAACGTGCGAACGGTTTTATTGTGGCTATCTGGCCGATATTTAGCCCCGGTTCACTCAGACAGAACGCATGTGAACGGAGGATTGGGTAGTTAATGTTTCAGGTCGCAAGGGCGACGATGCATTATTGCGGACGAAGCTAAATCATCGGTGTTGAGTCAAAATGAATAATACAGTTAAATGGATAGATTTCAGTTTTACGCAGACCGCGGAATTAATTTCTCGAAATCGGTAAGCACGAATAATTGCAGAAAAATAATGAAAATCATTATATTAAACACACAGACAATTAAAATAAACGGTTAAATAAATTATATTAATTTTAAATGTACTCTCTAAATTTTCTGGTGGAGTAATTTTTCACTCTTTTGGAGTGAATATCTCCAAGGCTGCGTTCAGAAACTTCGCCTAGGTGCATCTAGATATTATTTTATCCTTGTTTAACATTTGATGAATAATAAGGATAACATAATATACCGTAAATTCCAGTCCAAAAGAGTGAAAATACTGCCACTCAAGTGACCGAGTGGCAATATTTTCAATATTTTGGAGTGAGATTCACTTCAGAAAATTTAGAGAGTATAATACGTTTATATTGCAAAAAATGCAATAAATGTATAGATATACATATATCTACAAAAATACTTCTCTTCGAATGAATAATATTCTTAGTTTCAGAAAAGATTATCGTAGTTCGCACAGTGAGAGAAAGTTTCTTCTCGCGATGTTATTAAATATTCGCAGCTGCTTAATAGATTTTTTTATGTCTCGCCGAAAGGCGAAGAATAGCCGTGCTTCGGAACTGCAATTTATTTTCACTCCCTAGTTGGATACATTAAGCAACTGCAGTTTTCGAAGTTTCTTACGCGAACCTCTTCCTAACGGTTGTAATGAGTTTGCGATAATCATCGCTAATATAACTATGTAATCGCATTCGGATTACCGACTTAAAATTGGTTAAAATATTTTTACTGTGAACTTTAGTGTCTGTAAAGTTCCACGATTCTTCGATATAGGGAAACTGCAGACTAACGAAGTTTTCTCCTCTCATTCGTTTAGTTCGAATGATATATCTACATGCTTTATTCGTTTTCCTTGGTAGTCGTGCAAACAATTTGATCAGTTTTCTCGTGTAAAGAACTTTTTTTTTATTTCTCCCGATAAAACAGACGATTGCAAATTAGCTAATGCTTTTTCCATGCTAACTTTTCTGAACCTTTATCCGCTCTTATCCTTTGTGTGTACTCGATGAAAGTTCCGGGTAAACGCGCAACGGTAAACTAACGCACCGGGGGTAGCACATAAAGATTATCGCGATTTATATTGCGGAGAAAACAAATTTTACGATGCTTACCTTTCTCTTTTAATTTCCTTCACGTCCCCCCTCCCCGTTTCTTATTTATTTCTTTCTCGAAGGCGTAAAGGAGGCAAGAGAGAAAGGTAATATTTTCCTTCATTTCTTTGCTACCGTCTCATCGTAATGCGTCTAAATGCTTACTGCGCGAGACGTAGGGACGTATCAAAAAAGAAAAATTTGATCTAAAGTCCAAGCACGCCCGTGGATACCGCGACGTAGCGGTGGGGAGGGTTGGAAAGGAAAGTATGGGGGATAAGGGACGGCGGAGAATGACGAAGTACGGAGGAAGGCATCGTACGTCAGGATTTATCGAAGCTACCGCGCCGCGGATCACCGGCGGGAAATATATCGTTATAGCGAGAACGTTATCGATCTCGACACACACGATAAAGTAGTAACGAGACTCGTAAACTAAAAGCACCGCCCGCCCAACCCCGCCCACCGCGGCAACACCGAATTCTTTGCCATCAAATATAGCAGCGGTGTCATTCCAGGCATTTGTATGCCCCGCACCTGATATTGAACTCAGATAATGTCGGCCTGAATGCGGTTTTATTATCTCTTTGATACGTTCCGGATTTAAATTATAGCTGTCATATACTGCGGTATATGATCACTGGAGAGACATATGCATTTAGTGTTACGTTTCCAATTCTTCGCAATTGCATGTTTGTACGATAATTTGTATTGTCGAGAGATAGAGAACAATTTCAAGTTTGAAAATATTATATATTATATTAAATAAATTAATTCTTAATTGGGAATTGTCTCTCTCTTGATCTCTCTTGTCTGTCTCTTTCTTGATGTATATATTTAATTGTATTCGGTTACTAATGTCTTCAATTTAATATTGCATTAATTTTATTTATTCCGCGTATGTGCTATAACTTTTTGTCATTATTATCTATAGAAATGTCTAATCAATTAGGAGCAATATTGCAAAGATCTGAAAAGAATTTTCATTATAGTTTTCCATACAAAACTTTTATACGTCGTTTGACGATATGTATCAGTATATTCTTCGGGATACGAAGCGATTTGAGTAGCGTGCCTTTGCTTACCTATATCTTCACTTTCGATTTATCTCCTCTTTCGTTGTCAGCTACAAACGAATGCGGACGGATAAATTGTAAGATTATCAGTTTAATTAAGGTTGAAGAAAATAACAAGATTGACGGGTGTGATATACTCTAGATTTACGAGGTGAGAGACGTTGCGCGATAAAAGAAGAATTTAACTGTACAACTTTCAATCTTAGCATAACGTGAAGTCTTTTGATTTACTTTTAATATCGTCAGTGTTTGAACTGTTTGACATCATTTGCATATTATTTACGCCAGTTATTTATTTATTATTTGCAGATAAACAATTATAAATAATTCAAAGAATTAATTTTTGCGGTTAAAATCGGGATCGCTCTCCATTGATTTTTCTGCTTTATTGGTTGTTTTCCAATAAATTAAGTTATAAGTAGATATTTTTAATAAAAGATAATCTATTTAATTATTGATTACTATGAAGATATTCATGATGACTAATATCGTTCGTGAAATTGATGTAAAAATTCATATTGATCGCAGTAGGATTTTTTTAGTGTCCACAGTCGCTGCGTGACAACATGCGGCATGCCAGACGATGCACATGCGTTAATATTAATAAAGTCGCGTAAGCATCTTTGAAAAGATAATGTCTGTTGAGGAAAGTCTGAGACTAGACGATGAAGAAGGAAAAATTCTTCTTGAGAAAAGCACACAGCGATTTCGTTAATTATTTACTAGAACACTAAAAATGAGATTTTTTTATATCTTTGCTAAATATGGATACGTTATGCCTCATCGCTTATAAAAGCGCATCTGTTTAGCGTTTAATTTTTGCTGTGGTCAGTTGAGCTATTTATTTAATAATTTGCTAGACATATTTGAAATTAAAAATATTCAGGAATCATAGGAGGAGGAAAAGAAACAAATTAAATAATCATTTAAACATATAGTACGTGATTTTTAATTATTGCATTACATTTATGCAGGCATTTTATTAAAATTGCTGATAAGATTGTATTTAATTAATGCTGGAAGTTTTTAATTTTATTTAACTCTGAAGCCAGATCCAGACCAAGCAAACAGATAAATAAACAACTTGTTTTAATGACTGTAAAGTAAGCGAGCTCAGTTTGTGTTTGTTGACGTCAGTTACTTCATCTCGATCCAACGCGTTATTACTATTGCAGAAAATAAAAATTAATTAAAACTAAATTAATTGTTATAGAACGGTAAATTAATGTTGACAAATGAATGTTGAAATGTTTTATTATAGATATATATTTATTTTAATTATTTTAATGTATATTATAATATATATTGATAATAATTCTGTAATATATAAATTGTTTTAACTCTTTACACGTTTTTGTGTCAATATGTTCGTAAAAGACTAATATTACATTTGCCCGTTTTTGTCGCACGACAAAGCATTTCAAGCTTATTGATTGGCTACAGGATAAAGAGATCCGACAACTTCTCTTTCTTACAGCCAATCAACAGGCTTGAAAAAATTTGTCGTACGACAGAAAACGGATAAATGTAATAATACCCAAAGAATGACACTGTGCCATCGCAATGAGCAAACGTGTTGAAGTCGATAATTATTTTCTGCATTAACGGACTACTTTAAATAATCAGGTAACTTTGATACGCGGATTCTTTGTCGCGCGCTGATCTTTAATCTATCTTTGAAGGAGCTAATGGAAGTGCTGTTGCGGCACGACAACTTCGTTCACGAATAAACGTCGGCGTCGTAAACTTCGTAATTCGCGTGCTTGTTGGGAGCCAGTGCTTTTACCAGAGGAATCCCGTTCGGGTAGGGGGTTTCGATGATCTCGCTCGTGTATGAAGTTTACGACTACGTCGCGACGACGCCAACATCGACGGATGTGGCAAAGATGCGGTACATTCAGGATAAGACGATTACTGGAGTAAGATCAGCCGACTGAAATAAGGACGCAGAAGCGAGGGAGAGTGGGACTTGATATACGGCTAAATTCCGAAGCAAATTGAATCTTTTAATTGTATCTTTTAATTCAATTGCGCGAAGAAATTTGAGTGCGTGAAAAAGAAATAAAAGTATTACTAAAAATGATAAGGCATTATTTTTTAAATATAATAATTATTATTTGCTATTTGTAATAATTATCTTATTTTATCATATCGTCTGCAAAAATCATCAGTTAGTATTATCAATTGTATTTTTATTTCTTTTTTACTTTTTGGACAATCGGTATTGCGTTTGATTTTCGACATGATTTTGATTATATCATCACAGTATTATGACTAATATCATTATGACTAACACAAATGCGACAGAGTCGGAATAATGCGATTATTGTTAATTCAAATGGCATTTCGATGATCCCTTTGTTAATTACGATATGTCAGCTTTGTGATGTAATGTCGAGGAAACACATATGATGCATTCTTGCCACGAATTGGCCACGACAATGAAATCAATGGAATGCATTAGTTTCTCTCTCTCTCTCTCTCTCTCTTTCTCATGACAAATATGTGGCATAACATCCCCGTGAACATATGCATAACTATCACGCGTTGTATCAACGACACACGCATTCCTGAATTATGCATATGACATCGAGGGACTCTTGTGCCTGCATGCAACAAAGCACTCGTAGTTATACTCGGCTATTTAAGATGATCGCTTGCTTGAGAGATTGATTGGCTTTCTCGTTGACGCAACGAGAAAGCCAATGGGATTATAATACATCTAGCGCACGTTGAAACGTAACAAGCGCTACGCTGAAGATTTATTTGCGAGAAGCGAAATATTGGAAGTTGCATTAGTTATTTATCACATCTAAAAGAGAAAATAGATCTGAACGTTATCACCATTTCCTGAAAGATTATATAGCTGAAATGCATCCGCTTATTTTCTCAGCGGCACTTTATGGCGATATTTATAGATTTTATTTTTGTATCTTTATTCCTTTAAAAGCGTCGGTAACACAACATTGAATTTTTATGGGATGAAATAAAGAAAAAACTCGCTGTTGTGCCAGCGACATATTTAAGTAACGGGCGTCAAAGAGAATCTTTGATAAATATCTTATGAATATGTTAATCTAGATCGTCGCGGCGAAAAATGAGGAAAGTCCTTGGCAGCGTAATCTTCTTTACAAGAGAATCTTTGCGGCTGCGGACCACTTCTTTAAGCACATGATTTATATTCTTTTTGGACAAAGAGCAAGAAAATATTTTTAAGCACGACCGGCAAATTTAAATCCAATTAAAGCCAATATACCTCTCGAGGAAACTTCTTATTTCTTTTATATATATAGGTATTATAGGTAGTGGCAAGGAGTATTTGAGAATAATTATAATACAAGATGCCTCGCGAATATTCCAAATTATATTTGTAAATTAGACGTTTCCGATTTAAATTATAAATATATGATAATTATTCGATCCTTGCGCTATTAACGCGTATATGACTCTCGTGAATATTCTAATGAAGCCTAGCCAATTTTAAGGATAGTAATGTTCAATCACGGCCCCGTAATTTGTCTCAGGGAAAGTACCCTCAGGTTGTGCCGGTGCCGTAAGCGAAGCGCCCAGCTGTCGATAAACTTTCGTTTACATGGCGTCTAATATTTAAGCGTCCGCGCATTTTGCAATCTTCGTTCTAGTATTGCCGTCACGTTTTACCACGAAAGTAATTTTTCTCCATCTCCGTTCACCTTGCCACTTTCTCTCTCTCTCTCTCTTTCTCTCTTGCTTGCTCTCCTTCTCTCTTTTCGTCATCATCTTCGATCTTTTCTGCGGGAAAAGAATATAGCTGGAAGAATGAAGGAGGAGTGTCTTGAGCTGATAAACAGAAATCCTTGTTCGAGGAGACTGTAATAAGAGCAATCCTATTATCCTAATATGATAAGGTTTAATGGAATTTGGATGTTGCTCTTCTCTTTATCCGGCTTTATTTCGCGTTCCTACTTGTGCAATCTCTTTGTTAAATAATAAATATTTTTTGACAAATCATATAAAGACAGAATCACAATTTGATTGGCTAATAACATAAGTATGAACATATTTTTGTAATACATATACTATTTATATAGAAACGTATATATTTTTTATAAAAGAATAGCGTTATATTATTAGAACAATTATTATAATAGAATAGTTAAGATTTCGATGAATAAATGAAAGATAAAATTTCTATAATTTTATTGCTATATTTGGATGTAACAAGAGACATGTATTTATGTCTGTTAGTTTTTTCCTTGAAGATTGCATAGTGAAAATTTAATGTGTTTGGACATCAGTGTAGATGTATACAAAATTAATGTATGAATTATTCATGGAAAGTATCTTGATATATTCGATAACATGCAAATGAGAACGACGATGTTTATAGCTTGCTTAATTAGGATTTGAAATCAATTTATGTTGTTATCTCAAATAACAGCAACAATTGATCGTTTATTTGAACGCGAACGGTAAGAGTCGTGGTTTTTTTTTTTCGATAGTGAATGCACTTTGATCGTAAAACTGATCTTAATTGTCGACAAACACTTTCGTTTGATGAATTCATCTTTAATCGGCACCGCGAGAAAACTCATGTTCGTGCTCGGTTCGGAGCCGAATTATAGACCTCTATTACCTTTGTTTTTTCTCACCGATCATGGAATCGCTCCTGCAGAAAGATTAATTTCTCGCGGTAAGAGAGCAGCTCTAGATTGTCGGGAAGAGGGGTGGCGGTACAATTGCCTTGGCAAAGACGAGAGATTCAATTACATCGAAAACGTGGGGCAGAAAAGGTCCCTCTACGTGAAGCCAGATTAATTCGTCCTTTGCCGTGATGGTTTCACAGAGAGGGGGCATCAGTACCTCCCTTTTTCTACCATCGCCGGAATACTTAACGACCTTTATTGAAGCCGGAAACATGTCTCGCCCATATACTCGATTAAATTAGTTATTATTATATTATCTGTTATATCCCGCGTTCACGAGATTTTCGTGAATTCATTGTAGTTCTTAATAATCAGCGCTTTAGTATCAAGCTCAGTTGTAGTGGTTTTATTTAAGCGTAATTGATCGTAAACAGAATTATATACCTTTTCGCGGAAAATAATTTATTAGAAATTTTAATGACGTTTAACGAGCAAGCTCACCAACTGAATTTAATCAAAGTTATTAATAAGAAAATTTTAATGTTGAAATTAATTTTTTCTATCTCTGTGCGTATACTTTAGTGTAAATAATTTTATTTTCTGTCGTTGCGATAGGTTTACGAAAGGAAGGAATCTCTATTTTATTTCTGTCCGCTCAAATCTTTTAATTCCAATCTTGATGCGTCAGTCGTGCAAATTTGACCGATATAGAGAGTCGCATTTGTACTGCTGTCATAATAATGCGCGGTGTCCATTAATGTGCACATTTGTTTTTTGTCAACAAATTTTCTCACGTGGACTCCGGATAATAATTTTTTTAGCTTCGTAGTTGTTTTAATTATTCAACTGGCATACAATATTCTCTTCGCGCTATTAGTATGGATAAACGAATAAATCAGAATTTGTGCTTTTTGTATTAACGTAATAATGCGTTTGTGTTCAGGAACTTTGGTTTATTTGTGTTACGTTCGCATAATTTAAGTTAGAACTTCAGTATAGCTGTATTACATCCACATTTTTTCATTCGTTTGATTAAGCTTGATTACATTAATCTTCCTGCTCAGGAATATTTTGTATCATCTTGTCTTGCTTGCTTGAAAATCAATCCAATATATATTTATTCCATTATAAATAATACATCATTTCTTGGAGCTTTTATAAAGATTTTTGTATTACTTTTAAACGAATTCAAAATCTTTTAGTTTGTATACATATTATTTAAAATGTTTTGTTTCAGTTTTTGAAATATATATGTCACAAAATTTTAAATAAATTGTGAACTAAAAGCTATATTTTAAATAATCTCTTGATATTAATTAAATTTTTTAGTGAATAAACTTTTAATAGATCCAAAATTCGAATGTATGTACATACCTATAGCTGTCATTTATATGTATAAATAGACGTACTGAGTTAAACATAAATGTTGTTCCAACGAATGTCGAGATATTCCTAGCATTTAGCTAGGACTTCCGTTCTATCTTTTGCTGTCTTTCATGTCTAATGGTGCCTTGAGTCGCTAATTGGCAAGACGGCGTACAATTCAACAATGTTTACACTATTTGCAGCAGAATCTTTTTATTTTTCTTTCGTACCTTTTAGTTTTTTCTTCCGCTTTTCCCTAAGCTCGCCGTTTATTTTTACCGGTTAAGAGTACTGTCAAGTATTAACAGTCCCACGGTACTTCTGACCCTTGTGCAAGGGGCGAATATTTATTTCTGCGTTCCTATTTCTTGGCTACGCCAAGATTAAGATTGCGACGCTTCTTCTTTCATTCGTGAAATTTGCTTTCCGATACCGTGAATTTATTTGTTTGAGTTGCCGCAATGTAAATTTCACTATTAATTTTATGTAGCGTAACAGAAAATTATTTCTCGTTTGTTATATTATAAATCTATTATTTATTATATTATATTATAAATCTCTTTTTATTATTAGAATGTGGGATATTATATAAATAATTTTGAAGCTAATTTATTTTTAACTAAAATTGAAGTACTGTAATGTGTTGACTTTATTTTATTAGAACTGAAAGCGTCTATTTTTTAAACTAAATTGTATTTTTATTATCTCATTTTTTAATTTAAATTTGTATTTTATCACATATTAGTGTACTTATTATTTGTTTTATTAGTTTACATATAAAAATTTGAAAAATCTCTTTTATAATTTTAAATGTTAATTTATTGTATCACGAACTAATTAAGTAATGAAAGAAGAATGATGCTTGTTGTTAAATTATGTCTATTAAAATATTTTCGCAATTATTATGTGACCGTAATAAAAAGAAACCCTAATTATATTTTTTATTTTTTGTTTTATACTATATATGAATATAATTACGAATAATCTGAAGAATAAAGAATGGTCCTTAATCTAGAAAGGGATGACGCCGAATTGTAAGCCCAGATTTACGCAAACCGCACATTGTCAGTAATACCCGGTCGAAGACCCTTCAATAGGAAAGACACGGATTCGCGCCGTTCAGATCGGATCGTCGTTCAGCCGACCGGAAATGTAGACGGCACAAGTTGTGGGTTCCGGTTTCCGCAGTACAATGGGCGACCTGCCCTTTGGTGGAAGAGTGTCAGTGGATAGCGCCGTGCAATCCATCACTCTCATTCACGACCCATCCTCGCTTCTTCCCCGTGCGGCTGCTATGCTACTACCGCCCTCCCGCCGTTCCGCTTTTCCCTTCGCATCTCCGTTGTACTGTCACATCACTTATCCCTGGCAGACAGGCGGACAGACGGACGCTTAAGCCGTGTTCGCAACGCGCCTTTCCTATTTTTCACCTCCGTAGTACCGGGAGGCAAGAGTATCCGTGTGCTTTTCTTCCTTCTTCCCCCCCCTCCCCCTTCCTCTTCGCGGCCTTGCTGGAATAAAACTGCTGCCACGGAGAGAATTGATGCTTCCCGCTGTAAATTCGTCCTATTTTTCACGGCGGGTCATCCCGCGGCGGCGGCGTTTGCCTTGCCTCGCCTTCGTTGTAGCAGCCTGCTAACAAGGGATTTCTACTTCAACGGCAACGGTCTGAGCTGGATCACCCCTCCTCTACTTTATACTGTATAAATCGTATACTTCTCCAAGCGGCGCGAGATTTTATACCGACGCGGAAATGTTGGCGTGGCGCCGCCGTTACTCTTTCGTTTCGTCGTCGTTGGCGTCATAAATATGTATGAGAATGTTTCTATCACACTCGGATTTGTCTTTAAAAATCTTTACATGTCGCAGCAGTAACATAGTTTGATCAGACGATATTAGATAACAAAATTGTATCTTTTTTTCGAAATTACAAAAATAGTTAGGTAATACTTCTTCAATTATATATAGAGGGAATTACTTATTTTTGCAAGGATAATGTTCGTGTTTATTACAAGTTATAATTGCAAACTTTATGTTGCTCTAAATGAGTAAACAGGATTACGTAAGGACGGGGGAATAGGAACGGCTGGGATTAAGATTAAAAATATTATACCACAGACGCTGGTGATTAGGGATAAGAATAACTCTGGCCTGGCAACTAAGAGATTTAGTAGAATAAGTTGAAATGAATGGAAACGGAGTCAATGGACGAGCCTTTAATCTAGAATCCGATTACTTCTCTAACCCCATTCTGAAAAAGTAATGAAAGAACTCCATAAATCTCGTTAAGCTATTCAGATCTGGCTTAACCACATTGACTAGGGCAAGATTGCACTTCCATACTGTTGAAAGTTGAATAAACTTGCTTGCAAGATTTGTAGCGATCTATTCAATCGATACGCTCCGCGAGTTAACTTCATAATCGCGAAGAAACATTTTTCTTCTTCTTGTCGGGTCGTGTAAAAAGCATTTTTTTTTCTCGATGAGGCATCACTGTCGCGCCAAAGATTTATCGTCTGATTCGCGCACGTGCGCGCTCACAAATCGTTTATTATCCCGTACACTTCGTACTTAATGAGCTTCTGATGATTCTGTTGCTCATTTCGAGTTTTCAAAAACACATGTTCCATATATTTATTCTTAGTTAGTGCAACATACGTTATTTTCGAATGAAATATTAATGATTTTGTGACATTTGACAATTTTGTTATGTCTAAATTGGAATAATTGCAATGATTGATCGGCACATATGTTTTTGTTACTCTTGGTACCACGTAAATGTTGGATAATCGGATAACTGCAGTATGAGTCATACTCGTCATGCGGCATCGAAAGCGATCCACTCCCCGTTGCCGTTGTTACGGGAGTAATAACTCGCTTCTAGCAGCTGCTGCAGCGACAAGTGTTACGAATGTCTTCTTCAAGGACCATTTTCCTGCAGGCCGTGCAGCATCAGGAAATATCATTTGCGTGACGCAAATTAAGGAGGGTTTCACCTTTACTGGCCATAAAATTACCCATTGTTTCATTTTTTAAAGAAAATCTATTATATACAATAAAACGCGGGTTTTTGCATAAACTTATATATTATTTGAACAGCAAAAAAATATTTTTTATTTATATAAAAATGTATTTTAATGCCTCCAAGTGGCAATTGAATGTGGCATGTTTTTTGAGCTGACGGAACTAATAATTACGAAAAAACGAATTAGATATCGATGACTTGATTCTTTTTTCCTCTTGATCCTAATACTTTAACGCATGGCCTAAAATGATATCAATTGCTTGAAATTTGTAAAAATGGTAGCATTTGAAACAAAAATATTTTTTTGCCCTAAAAATTTTTAAAATTTTTATTAACAACAAATTGAATGTTTATTGTAAAATCATGATTTTAGTTTACGCCATGCGTTAAAGTATTAGGATCAAGAGGAAAAAAAATCAAGTCGATATCTTAATTCGTTTTTTCGTAATTATTTCGGTCAGCTCGAAAAACATGCCACATTCAGTCGCCACTTGGAGGCATTAAAATACATTTTTATATAAATAAAAAATATTTTCTTTGCTGTTCAAATAATAAGTATATAAGTTTATGTAAAAACCCGCGTTTTACTGTATATAATAGATTTCCTTAAAAAAATTTATGAAATAAGGGCTAATTTTACGGCCGGCAAAGGTGAAACCCTCCTTAATAAAAAAATTAATGCGAGTCGTCTTTTGAACTTTGAATATATTTTTTCATAAAAATGTCGTATTTCAATAGATGAAGAGTTGCAGCTTAGAATGGAGCATTTTGATATTTTACTAAGAATAAGTTACATATTAGTTTTCCAAGAATAAGTTCTTATATACAATACAAGAGTAATTAAAGATATTTATAATATCTATATTATTCTTTGAAGATTTATGAAAGCATGTATTTCTAATTCTTCTAGTATGTTTTCATTATTCAAATCTTTTGATTTTAACAGTATTTTAACAGCTTGTAAAGGAACGTAATATTCCATTCTAATGCTGAAGATTTTTCAACTGCGCACAAGAAATACCTATGAATAAGATAGTTAAACATGTAAAAGCAATGTTATGTTCGAGTAAAGTTCATCTATCATTTTGCACGAAATGCAAGATGATTATCTGACATGTGAAAGTTTGAAAGAATAGAAAAAGTATACGCATTTTGTGCAGAATCAGCATGTATCATCGTTTGTACCTTTCGATAAAACCTGCTAGAAGAAGTTTGCATAAAGTTCGCGTAGATCAGTTCTCGCGACTAGTCGGATTTCCCGCTTCTGCTTACCATAATCTGATAGGACAGAAGTAAGCGAGACCGAGTATGCACCGTCATGCTTATTATGTATTTAGCGTGTATCGTAACTCATCCAACCGCCACGGAGTCTGTGTAACTTCAGCGTGTATAGGGCTTAGAAGTTGCGACGACTTATGACAGAACTTTGTGAACGCTCTGTGGTTTATGCACCGAGGCCTGTATGTCTTATCTGTATTAAGTTCCTTCTCTTCTCTCGCGAAATTCAGGCTTACACACGTGCACTCATATATATATTTGCCATATGGCATACGATTATTTAGTATATGCTAATGCGACATGCACAGCGAATTTCCTACGTTTGATATATTATTCTCCCTCGCAATTCTATTTATTCAAGCTCTTGTCATTTAAACTCTTTTATTATTTTTTGTGCGATGGCAGTAGGAAACCTCTAAATTGGCAATTTTTTAACAAGTAGAGAACATTTAAGAATAATAATTTTTAAAAATTATGCTTGTCTATTATAACATCATACAGTAAAATTTTTAGTTAACTTTTTAAGTTAACTAAAAATATTTTATCAATATGTAATATTTCACGAAATTTTATTATTATTTTATCTATCTTTATTTATTATATTTATCAATGATATGATCATTTTATCTTTTTTTTTGCGTTTAAATAACACGATTTTTACTAGTTCAATTTGTCGGATGCAAAATTACACAAGGCAGTCTTTAAATTGGGGTAGCTTTCTCCTCCGTGGAAGTTGAACTGCTTCGGTGGAGATTTGTACGGTTCTCAACTTCGCAAATTGTATGCACACAATTTGCGCAAGTGGACGAGATGGAACGTGTAGAAATTTGAGTCTCTGCATGAAGGCGGACGGTATCCTTGAGATTTCACGGCGAATGTTTCGCATTACGTTTGCCGTAACCGTTTTCCCCTTTGAATTAGTAGGGCCGTTCGTCCACTGATTTCCCGCGACCCCGTCGACAAAGTGCTTCGTCGCGAGCATACAGCTTGTTCTCGAAGTTCACCGTACGCGTTGAGAAATATCGTCGGGGGG